>NW_019170462.1:783771-885417 GCF_001890805.1 Aspergillus glaucus CBS 516.65 | reverse complement strand
CACGTGACCCGATGGGTACTAACAAGGGCGGTCAAGCACGTGACCCGATGGGTATTTTAGTGGGCAAACGTAGTTGATTTTATTGAGTGCCTATCGGCTCAGGCTAGCTATGTCTACCGGGCAGAAAGCGAGGGCGGTCAAGCACGTGACCCGATGGGTACTAACAGGGTACTAACATGGCGGCGAACTTTTATTCCGGCCGACTTAGAGCAATACAGAGTACTTGCGACTGTTCAGATTGCAAGGCAGTCGCATTTGACCTCGATGGCTGCTTCCCTATGTGAATTTGATCGCGCTACTAGCTGTCGATTACGGAGGTGAGATAGCTCCCAAACTCCATCCAACACCACCAGCTAATAATGATGGCAGATAAATCGAACGGCCGGGCTCTGATGCCTCCTCCGCCTGTTCCCTCCCGCTCCCCTCGTCGCTCTGAAGATTCGCAACCTCGAACAGACATTTCGAACGCGTTCAGTGACCCCGTCAAACTCGAGGTTACCCGCTTGTCTGGTGCGGATTGTTGGAGTTGCTTGAACAATGACCCTGAATTCGCCCATGTTGTTGCACAGAAAGATGGTCAAGTGTGTATACTATATCCTCATACATTTCCTACATTAGCTAACCAGCCTCCAGGCCCATCATTGGATACAAGCCGGTCTGTTCCCGTTTTCGTTCAGAGCAGCGATCAACTGTATTCCGCTTTGTTCTTCCTGCCATAGTGCTTTCGACCGTTCCCTTGACCCCTGCTGGGTGTTCCTTCCGACGGATTTAAACTTCTTCATAAGATATGAAATTGAAGATCAGTTGCGCCGTGCCCAGGATGATCCACCATCTGGCCGAATCGTCCCAACCATCATGAAGTACCGTGATTACTCCGCCTCGAAAGGCCTAGTGCCACACGACGCGACTGGTGGACTATATCGTGGTTACTACCTGAAGAATTTCCTCCATAAAGGGCACACCCCCGTCGAGTTTCTCCAATTTCTTACTACCCCCAAGTCGTGGCACGGACACCCATTGGCTGCGATTCGACGAGGGATCGCCATATTAGGAAGCGCCCGCTGTTATGCACTCGACCGCACCACGATCGACGAATTAACTACGCTGCGCCGTTTGTATTTCGATGACGAGAATCTCGTCGATAAGAAGCTTGTCCAATTGTACCACCTTCCGCCCACAGACCGCAAGAGAAAGAGGGACGATGACGAGTTTGACCCCAATAATCAGAAGAAGCTCGCCACCGACATAGACAATCACGGAACCGCCCAGGACGTCCAGAATGACCAGAATGACCAGAATGCCCAAGATGTTGAGAATGCCCAGGACGCACATCATGTTTGCTTTCCAGCTGAGGTTTCGGGCCTGGATGCAGGCGCTCATTCCGACATCTATGTCAGTACCGAATGGGTTTTCGGACCCAGTGCTACAGGAAATGATGCGATCGACCGATTTGCGCCGTTGTTACAATCTACGGACGTCATTAAGCTGCTTAGTTGATGGTCTATCCCCTTCTTCTTTTTCCTATTGTTTTGTTTTCTCATTTTGCCTCATTCCACGTTGTTACGGGATATTTTCGTTCAATGACTCTGTTGTCATGGCCACTACGTTCTATAATATGTATGGTAAAAGGTTCAGGTGTCACGGCTGATTTTCAACGGTAACAGTTTACTGCGCATTAATCGCCAAGCTTTGCGAATAACTTAAAAGGCCGCCCTCGCTCAGCCGTTTATTAGTAGCCAGTCAGACCGATTAGCCCCTTAGACAATCAACCATCTTTACCCTCCAAAAGGTTATAGCCCCGGCGAGCCCCTAAGCAGCCCGATAACTCAGGCAGCCGTCGGTCGATGGATAACTAACGTAATTCACAAGCGAGTGGGCCACACAAAACGAGTGGGCCACCAACCCCCCATATATAGTATTTAAATGCATTTATTCCAACCAAAACGTTAATTAATTAACAAAACAAGCTATCTAGGTCTACCTGGACATGCATTTCTCTTATGTCCTTCATTTCCACAGGTACCGCACTTTGGTAAAGCCCTCATATGTGGCTGTAAAGGTGGTGAAGGCCGTCTTGGCTGGGGGGGTGCTGGAGCTATCGGGGCCTCGATCGGGGCCTCAATTAGCTCAACAGCTTCCTGAACTGGAAGGCCACCTTCATGGGGTATCTGCCTTTTAGACTGTGTACGCTTTTGCTTCTGCTTCACGTTCAAAGCACGTAAATCGCTTACTTCTTTCTCAAGAATAGCAGCTGATTGCATACCCATTGGCACGCTTTAAGAATCTGATTTATCGCAGTATTAAGCGGAATTGGCGGGATTCTTCATCTCGTACGGAGTAATACTTTAATGGATGAGGATTGTTTTTGTAATTGCATGTAGTTCAAAGGCGTTTTTGGCTCCCAATCACTACCCCGGCTTCTGTATACAATGACACGGTTAGCGGGGCGCCGGAAACGGCTCCCATTGAACGAATGAGCAACTAGTTCGGTTAGGTGGCACATTGCTTTTTGCTTACTTTGATATTGATGCTGTCCGTATACATAAAAAGGCTGATATATTTAGTTTGATAGCGTTTGAAGATGAATACATGTAGATAACCTCGCCCGCGGGTGATGTTGTAATTATTGCTTTATCATATTCGCGTGATTAAGTTAAGTTAATCTACCAAACTATAACTAGATAACTCTTTTAATAGAGTGAATTTTATATAACTAAGCCGTGTCACACTAACTAACTAGTTAGATTGAGGCCGGACCAGGTGCTAATATCGAATCCGCCCCGCTCAGCCTTGGATCGGCAGTCCGAAGAAAGTACTTAACCCGGGCTCTTCACTCTCTCAACGTTGTCACTCCATCAACGATCACTCCATCAACGACCTCGAAAGACAAACAAGAAGGAAATATGGGCTTAAATAGTACCAGCAAACGTTTTGTCTGCAAGTTCAAATCCCTGAGTCTTTATCGCCGAAAAGAATCGCCCAGTCCCCATACTCTGTTATGTGACCTGCCACTAGAACTAGTCAAACTAGTGGCCTCCTCGTTGCAGCCAGCTGATTTGGGGGCTTTGCGAATGACATGCAAAGTCCTCTATGGAAAAGCATCCTCTGTGTTTTGGAGTGCCTCTTTGCAAAGTATCAAGACTGATCTATCCCGTGCCAATCTGGGAGAGCTAGAGACGATCTCAAGGGACGCTCAACTATGGCATTATGTGAAACATATGGTTTTTACAGGTTTCGATGAGTGCCTCGAAAATCTTGGAGAAGGATACAAATGGGGTTCACATCGCCATCAGTCTGGCCATCTCGTCAATCTCCAGGAACATCCTGCTGTGAAACGACTGGGTGAAATCCTCTGCCAACTGGTCAACTGCAAGTCATTCGAGATACATGCTGTTATCACCAAGGTTAGAGATCAGTCAGATAATGACAATTTCAGACCAACAGACTCAATCACAGCACTCCTGGACATTGTTGCAAGGACCCATCATCCTGTCACTGCACTTATAGTCAATTTCATGGATGAATCTAACTATGCTCCAGACCCTCAGCGACTGCGAGTTTCAGACAAGGACCAATTCATTGCAATCGGGCAGCACCTTGAAGAGTTGAAGCTGATATATGAACTTGATGATGGCATTGTTCGTGATTGGACATTCAATATGCTCCTTCACACCCCCAATCTTCGCATGCTGCATCTCAAGGGCCTAGGTCTGAGTGGCGGCACAGAACTTATCCATCGTCTTGCATCAGCAGGTCCCCCATGGTCACAATTACAGGAACTTCATTTAAAATGTATCCCAGCGTCAATTGAGGACCTAATGGTTCTACTCCAGAGATGCCGACATAGCCTCCGGGTTTTCAAAATAGATATTATGCGAATGTATGCAAATGTTGAGGACATAAAACAAATGTTGAGGACTCTCAGCATCAGCTTTCCGGCATTAGAGTCAGTCTCATTTAATAGTTTTACGCTTGGTGTGGTCCGGAGGGATTATTTCATCCACTTCCCTGTGGTTACTGAGAATCCTTTTGTCGATGAATCGCAGGGCACAAAGTTTGAGTTCGCAACCAATAATACACGTGGGTGGCCGAGGGTTTTTCGTGTGGCTTACTCAGGCCCAAAGATGGATGTTGCTTTGGATATTCTCGCGAGGACAGTGGATGGTGCTCCTGCTAGCATATCATAGTATAGAAGAAAGAGATAATGAAAGGACAGCGAGAACAAATATCACCACCAACGAATCGCGGCTGTTGTATGCTTTTTTTTTTTTTTTTTTTTTTTTTCTTCTCTTTGAAGCAGTTTGGACAACATCTTTTGCATGACCAGCCCCGTAACAAAACTCCCCCTTCGCTTTTATTTGACATTACGTGTGGCTTACCTTGCATGGATATGCTGCGATATCACAGTGGCTAGTAGGCGTCGGCGTTTTTTCGGCTACCTTTCCTGGGTCGCAGTTCGACTATGCGCTAGATATACAGGCTATCTACAATGAGCTTTATTGTGGTATCGCTGAAGATGAAGAGTGGCTCTATAACACCACCAAAGACCTGATCCTTACCAAGCCCCTTCCCACCGCGCTCTGGGCGGGGGGGATTTACGAAGAGGCCAAAAAAAGCAGGGTTCGTGCAGGACATCTTGGCGGGGATCTTCAGTTTTGATTACATGCTTCAACTGTGGCCTAAAGAACAAGTGGACGTGGAGTGAGCACAGTGGCTATTGGCAAAAGACCAACTCCAGTTGTGGTCAATATTGCTCCTTAATAGTAACAGGGATCGTTCCCATAGTTCCAGATTCATTCCACCTGCCAATTTCAACCATGTACCTCGTATCGTGGTGGAGTTTGTTGAATTCATTCTGTTCTCCGGGCTGCATAGAGGCTCTCCAGGCTAGACTGCAAATCCTCGCATCCCTTACATCGTCAACAAGATCGATGCTTCCTTGAGACCCGTACATAGAGCAGACAGTTCGTATACCACCGTTATGGCGAATGGCCATGTCGTCGACATCATCAGATGTTAGAATATCGCTTCGATCATCCTCTCTGTAAAACTGGCCACTGTGCATACCTCAGAAAACACTGCCTTCAAAACTAAAGAAAAATGGAAATACCTGTCAAGGTCCGCGTTTTCGATACGGATATCATACTTCAAGTCATCTTGAATTTGAATTTGGAGGTATTGCTGGGACAATTCTGAGGCCATGATAACTAAGTCGATAAGCTGATTAAATCCGAGAAACTGTTTGACGAAGTAAATGTAGAATAATGCGTTAACATTCGAAAAGGGTCCGGGAATAAGTACTATATACCAATAGGAGATATGATATGTCTATGACGGCTGCTCTGGTTTTCAACCATGGGAAGGCGCGGGGCTCCACGTGCATTAAGATGGATAAATTTGAGCCCGAGACAAGCGAATAGGCTCATTTATACCTGGTCACGAAAACCCTTGTCTTCGTATAATAAGCTCGGGCTCAGCCATGGCTTGACTAAACAATAGCTGGCCTCTCCTGTCTTCCTTTACTTTGATTTGGGCTTTTTCAAGCTCGACATGAACATAACCTCAGACCCAAAGATCGAAGTTGGCAGTGGAGCTTGCAGATCCAGGAAAAGCCTACAGAAAGCTCCACTGGCAGAGAAGAATAACAACGAATAAGAAGATGAATGAGCGAAACTCTCTACGGGCCATAAAATGCAGGGATTATTCTTGAATAAACGTGAACGGGTGAAACGGATGTGTCTTGGGCCTGTTGCTTCCTTCCTTAGTCGGTCCTTCGTGTCGTTCAACGCAACTTGCTATATCACGATTTCTCAAAGCTAAATCGCCAAAGCACATCCTTCACATTTCAAGCATCGCTGGCCAATATATCACCTTGGCCGTCCCTGTGCACGGGACAACAAAACACGCACTGGACGGATTTGTACGATCTCTTGCTGACTTGGACCAGGAATTAGGGGTTCATGTGACGGCCATAGCACCTGGCATAATCAAAACCCCCCTTTGGAATGAGGACCCAGAAAAGATGAAGATCATTGGTAGTGAGGACCATGACTGGGGACTCCAGAGCAATTCGCGACTGTGATGCTTGCCATCATCCAACAGGATAAAGTAAGTGAAAAGTTTAGCGACCTCGAAACAGGACCAATGATACCTATCAAAGGAGGTACAGTCCTTTGATCCAAAACAATCAAGAGCTAGAGCCCTGGGGATGAGGAGGAAGGCATGACAACCACGGATGGTCTGAATGATCAGATGATAGCTTGATTGACTGAGAGAAGCGAGGGGAGAAAAGCTGCCAAAAAGAGAAGGAGTAATGGCCTGCGGGCTACAGTAACCCAAAGTGGCAGCTGAGGCCTACCCGGGAAGAGTCCCGGGACAGATGTTTGGATGTAGTTCAATCAATGTCGAATATGGATAGTGAAAGGCCAATGAACAATACAGACATACTGTGCCAAAATGGAAGAAACAGTTTCACCATAATAGGCTTTGTTGAATTCGATGTCTTGAAGTAGTAGCATTGGCCTGATTTCGAGGTTCTATGCATGTCTCGCTTGCGTTGGTCCGGAATGTTCAATTATTGGCAGTTGAACCTCCGCATGATGTTAGCATGGTTCGTTTTATTGAGACTGCCTTACTCAAGCTGCTCACCCGTCGGCTGACCACCTGCTCAGTAATAATCTGCTCAGTGATCCAAAAGAAGCGAGGGGTGAGCGCTAAAGCGGAAAAGGAAAGCTTCCAAAGCGTTGAGGAAATCACTTTCATATGTGGCTATACGGCTCTGAATCTCTCGAACCACCACAACTTCCGGAGACCACCGCTTTAGTGAGGGCACTCGGGGCCGGGTCTGTGAGCTTTTGTCACAGGGCAGAAATCACTGTTATCGGTATGCTTATCTTTACTTGGAGTCAGTTGTCTTGTAAGCTGACTGTCTAGTGAAGATGGCATCTGTTACAGAAATGGGGAACAGTAGACTTGAATGTGTGGGCTATAATATCTTGCTTTGTACCTTATGGAGGAGTACCCCGTTGGAGAAATTATTAGGAATACGAGGATGGTTCTAACACAGCATTGAATGACATTGTAAGCTAAAATGAGTGTAACAGGGGAGTTAAATGCGTCTCCTATAAGTACCGCTAATTACTCTCTAACAGAGGAGATAATAATAGCCAAAAATGCAGCTAGAAGTTGCCCAAACGCCATTGCGTTGCCCCAATTCTTTGACTGTCCGCCCCAAACCAATATACAAACCCAGATTATAGCCATACCCAGAGCTGACCAGGCAAGGGCCCTTGGACCGTATATATTTATACGGTCCATTTGCCATCCCATTATCATCTCAATTCCTCTTATTGTTTCATTCCGTCTGTATGGCTTGCCGCATTGTGGTACGATGACCTCCCTATCAGACAACCGTTAGACTGATATAACCAAGACAGCAGTGTTGACGTACTTCGTGTTGTAGATACAACTATCTTGCGCCATTCCATCCAATGCTTTTACCCCGTTAGCCATTGGCGGGTTTCGAGCACATTCCTTTAGAAGATGTAGTTGATTGAGTTTGGATTTTCGCACATCCGCTTCGCCTGCCTGGTCCAAGATGCATGTCTGAGGACCGAAGAGGTCCTCGGGGATAGATGCCGGGCAATCCGGGTGATGATAGAGATCAGAACAGTATTCTCCAGTAATTAAAGCATTGGCTAAGCATTCCTTATTCAATTCAATTTTGCGGTCTGCTACTTTCTCGACCTGCTCAATGTCAACCGGGGTGACGCGTATCTCATACAAGCCATCTCGGCCCTTTGCCCTGACGAATTGAAACTGCAATAAAACACACGTCAATGATGGACCCCCTTGGATGATAATACCATATCATACCTTGACCTCTTGCACAGATACTGGGCCGTAGAAAGGAAGCCATCTTTTCCAGTTACCCATCCCGTAATACATGTCCAGCATTCTATTCCAGATTACCTCGTCACCTTCAGAAGCATCTTCGATCGGCTTAACTATGCCGAGGGGCGGGAGCCATTGTTCATTTTCTAGTCGATGACATGGTACTTGAATAGCATAGGGGC
Organism: Aspergillus glaucus CBS 516.65; assembly: GCF_001890805.1. Taxonomy (NCBI): domain Eukaryota; kingdom Fungi; phylum Ascomycota; class Eurotiomycetes; order Eurotiales; family Aspergillaceae; genus Aspergillus; species Aspergillus glaucus. The sequence continues at coordinate 877,342 of NW_019170462.1, read as the reverse complement.
CATTTTGGCCTTGGAGGCAAAGGAAACAGCATTGCCTTGCTTTATCGATACTATCCGGCTATTGCTATCATGTCAGTAGCTGAGCATTTGATGTGGGGGTCGTCTTGGGGCTGATTCGAAATTCTATGCATGTCTCGCTTTTGTTGGTCTGGGGTGTTTTTGCTGGCAATTGGAATGCCGTATGATGTACAGGCAGCTCTGCTCCTTTGGATGTCAATTTTGCGGCCACTACTTGTTTGTATAGAGTACGCCTTTGAACCCAGGTATATTAAGTTGGAATATTTATGTCCAATTGTATTATTTTGGCTTTCCATAATACTCCTGAAATAGTCCACCACCTCCCGAAGACAACCGTACAAATTCCGCATGGAGACTACATGCTAAACACAGCCACAAAACTTGTGATTACCAGCGATTGGAACTAAGCCGCCCAACAGCCTGAGAGAACAGAATTGCCAATGCCCCACGTTTTAAGGCATACACAGACAGCAAAAGGAATATGGCTACAATTGACCATCGGACTGGTGATGCGGTGATGCCAGTGCTTCCGGCTCACCTTCAATAATAAAGAAGAAGGCAGACCGTTGCGACAAGCATCAATATCTATTCTTGGAACGCAAATTCTGGGGACGCGCTCGGAGTTGATGACACGTGCATTTCAAAAAAGAGTAAGATGTATAGTCTACCATACGAGATGAGAGAAGATGAAAGAATATCATTCTGAAGAGAACTGCTGGTCTGCTGATTAAGATCCTGAATCAATGGAAGCCGACCGCCTTGTCTGCAATGTCCTTGTACAAATCTGCTGGTTTTGAACCCGGCGACCATGTCACCTCATACCTTTTCTTCACTCCCATCCACGCTACATCAACCGAAAAGACAAGTGGCTCATTCTTGGCGAATACCTCGGTGCTGGCCTTGACAACAATGAGTGTGACCCGGGGCGTTGCCTGTTTGAGCGCTTCGACAACTTGCTTCGCTGCCTTGGTATGTGCATCGATGCCATTTCTGATATCTTTGAGGGTTTGCTGGATGACTTGAACCTGCGCGACGACTCTGTCATGGTCATTCTTCTTGTTCCGATACGCCTCTTCGAAAGGCTTGAGCTCGATTTCTTGCTCCAGCTTCAAAATGCGCGATTGAACTGCCTTCTCCTGGCTTGTAATTCTGCCCTTGTTCCTGTTAAGTGCATCGATTGCGCTTTTGAGGTTAGCTTCTAACCTCCTGCTCTTGTCCCGGAGCTCATTGAGTAGTTGGATTTGGCGATCCAGTTCAGTTCGTTCGTCTCTCGACATTTCTTGAATATAGCCATAGACACCGTTCCTCGTCAGCGAGTCGAGAGCTCTACCGAACCTGTCGATTTCTCTGACGGCATCGTTGATGCCACTTTCAATTTGTCTAAAGACCGGAGAGCTCGCGATTTCCCTTCCAAGTTTGAGAATCTCGTTGTTAGCATCTCGGCGAACTTTAATTTGCTCCAAGCCGGCATTGGCTTCTTGGAATTTAAACCACTAATTCCCGCACAACATGGTCAGCCTAATTGCAAGCATGGCGATGAGACTGTTGGAGAAAACTCACCGTTGGAAGCTTGTTAAAAAAGCCAGCATTCAGATGAATTGTCCAGGCCTGTTCCTTCCAGACCCATGCCTGATGCACCTGGTCTGCAAATCAATTGTTCGTTAGCACCGTGTAGAACTCGGGAATCGTGAGAAGACACCTACCTTCCCACCAACTCCAACTCCTTTCTGCATTTTCGCTATTTCTCAGAGAATCTCCCCATGAGGCTTCCTTTTGGTCTTGAAGGCTCTTCTTCTTACGCTCCCAATCTGCCTGCTTTTGCTGTTGCTCGGCCACCTTGCTCTCATATTCAGTTCTCATTTCTCGCACTTTGTTATCGAGTTGACGCTGCACGCTATCTCTCTTCATTTCCTTCGCTTTGATGTCATCGTTGTTCCGGTTCATTCTGGCCTGGGCATCTTTGACGTCTTCGTCATATCGGTCAAGCTCGTTTCTCAAGCTGGTCAGTTCGTTGTTTTTTTTATTTACCTCCGTTTGTCGCTTCAGGACCTCTCCATCCGACTTTAGTTTCATCTGGTCCAAATCCTTCTTCATAATGGCCAGTTCGCCTTCGTGCGTGTTAATCTGTCCCTGAAGGTCCTTGATGGCGTCGTCGATGGTTTGCGTTGCAAGTTTTCCGATCGCATCGATTCCGTTGTTAATACCATCAAAGATCGCACCGAAGAGGTCAGGACGGAGCTCTGCTTCAAATCTGACCAGCAGGCCATCCAGTGTCTTGTTTTCAGGGATCTCGGCATGTGCCTTCATCTTGAAGGAAAGTTGCTCCAAGAACTGAATAGAAACATCGGCATCCAGGCGTCTTTCCTGCACATCGGCGTCAATGTACATCTTCAGGTGCAAAGCATGAAAACGGATCATCCCATCGATCAGAATCTTCTGCGTCTCCTTTGTCATTGTGATCTCCATTGACGCCCGTTTTCCATCGTCTTTGGCAGATCTAAGCTCAAGGCCTCCGATGTTGAAGTTATCAACGCCTGCTTTGATCATGAAACCGTCGTCGTTGAGGCGCCCTTCAAAGTCGCCTTTCTTTTTGAAAAACTCCATACTTCCTTTAATATGGATACCGCGTTCATAGTAGACATCAAAAACCTTTGCACCCGTTGAGAGATACAGCTTCAAGTCACGGAAGACGAGAATGTCATCAGCACCTTCGATGTTTTTCAGGGCCTTAATATCAGCCATTTCCCCAGCGAGCTTCACAAGCTCCATAATGTTGATTTCGCTGATGTTGAACGAAATGACCTGGTCCTTGCCGATACCTAGACTTAAGGCCATGTCTGCCTCGAACTCTTTGCCAACCTTGATCTTTCCTGCTGCCTCCATGCGACTGTTATGTGTCAATAGAAAAGCCCGATCATTTTCGATGAGGATGAGTGATGTGACTTACTCTGGTCCGTGAACAACGACAGTCGCGTACTTGAATCCGGTACCAATTCCCATATTCGATACGACCACGTTCTTGTTCAAGTTGAAAGGATTGATCCATTTATCCTTCGAGTCCATAAAGCTGTGGTCATTTGGTCAGCGTTCCATAAAATGCATCGGAAGAGCAAATGGAACATACAGCTGTCCCTCGGCACGATCGATGGCTCCCTTGACGTTACCTCTGACCCTGATTGGAGGCTGGTCGTCGAACAACATCTTCAAGGTAGCGTTGAGCTGCAGGTAAGGAATACCGTTATCTGTGGCGATGGCAGCACCGAATTCGCCAAGTTTTGCGTAGTCGCGGAGAGCAATCTAGAAGGAGTATCAACATAGGAAGCTCTGTGTTCGATTGACTCGGTGGCTGTCTTACCTCCATAGACTTCGGCATGTTGATTCTTATCTCGAGTTTTCCTTCGAAAGAGAAGCCCACGATCAACACGAGGCCATCGATCTTTTGGTTGTTGTTGATCTTCTCAAGTGCGTCGAATTTCCGAATGGTTGCACATAGTTGAACGCCTTCGTTTGTTAACAAGCCGGGATCATTTAGAGATTAAAGAAACTGGCATACCTTTGGCAATAGGGTATTTATACGAATCCACCTCTGCGAGGACATCCCAGCTTTCAGGTTTCTCATCCTCGCTTTCTTCCTCGCTCTTTTCCTCACTCGCCTCATCTTCACTGTCTTCCTTTACCTCCCTCTCCTCTGATGAGCCAATCAGTGCCATATTGTCCAGCTCCAAGTCCAAGAACCCGCCCTGCAGCTCGGGCCAAAGCTTGGACAATTTGACGCTCTTGACACTGCCGATGGCAAGCCACTCGCGATTCTTCTTGTCCTTCTTTTGCTCGATGTGGAGACCAACCGTGACAACGAACTCTTCGATCTGAACGATTCCGAGAACGGAGAACTGGCTTTCTCGCTTGGGCTTTGTGGGTTTATCATCCTCTTTCTTTTTCTCTGCATCTGGCTTCGTTACTGCTTTCTCCTCATCAGCGGGTTTGGCTTTGCTGTCTTGCTCAGCAGGCGCAGGCTTGTTGGTGATGGATTTGGCTGTCTTGTCACCCTTCTTGCCCTTGATCTTCTTCTTGTCCTGTTTGAAGGCGACGTAAATATTCAGACCTGCCTTTTGGATCTTGACGCTTGTATCGGGAATATTGAACTCCTGAATATCTCCGTTAATTGTCAGACCATCCTGATTGATCTTAAGCAGGGCACTGGTGCTGGCATGCTCGTTGAACGTAACATGACCGTCCAATTGCAAAGATCTCTCTGTCGTCTTCTCCTCCTTGCGCTTCTTGCTGGACAGGTTGAGATGGAGTTCCTTGAAAGTGAGTTCGTTCCCCTTGGCTTCCTCTTTTGCATCGGTCTCTTCTTCTTCCTCCTTGGCCTTGGTGTCTGTACCCTTGTCTTCTGGTACTTCATAGCCGGCAATTTGTGCGTGAATCTTCTTGATCTCACTCAACTTGAGGTCACCAATCTTGGCATCCAAGGAGTTTTCGTCTGCTCACGGGTTAGTCGATGCTTTGAATGTGCTCAGAGAAGTCCCACTCACTCTTCGAAATCTCCCCTTTAACTGTAAAGGTTCCACTTCCCAGCTTCAAGTCTGCGAGTAGGTCCAAACGCAAGGTCTCCTTGAATTTACCTTGCTCGAACGATGTCTTGAGCGCGGCTTTGTCCAACTGAAGGTATCAAGAGAATTAGCAGCGGATTTTTCGATGAAGAAATCTCGACTTACCGAGACATTCTCGATGCCGTAGATATCGTCCCACTTCTCGCACCAGATGACGAAGTTCCACATTCTCTTGTGCTCGCCATTCGACCATTGCTTTTTGGGCTTCTGGAGCTTTTTCGAAGTTTTTCCAGCGGGCGTTTTGGTATCAACCTTGGCGACGTCTTTGGTAGGAAGCTGGGTCATGTCTTTGTCGACTTTGGCATTCTTCTCTGTATCTGTTTTGTCGTCTTTCTGATCGTTCTCGTCCTTCTCGTCCTTATCATCCTTTTTGTCATCTGCGTCATCTGGACTTTCGTCGACCTCAAAGTCCCGAGCAATGCGGTAGTTCAACTCGACAGGAGCATTGGCGTGAGGAACTTTGGTAAACATCAGCGTCCCAATGAAGCCAAAACCAAAGTTCCACGACTGCTTTTCTTTGGGTTTTTTCTCTTCATCGTCATCGTTCTCGTCGTCTGCCTCTTCAGTCTCAGCCGCGTCTTCAGCATCGTCCGTGGGCTCAGGCTAGCTGGTGTTAACTGGTTTCCCCTTTACAGTGGAGAGATTGGGAATGGGATGAGAACAGCGTACCTCGGTGTCTTTCGTTGCAGATTTTGGTTTGTCAACAGCACCAGACTCGGGCTTTTCCGGTTTCACTTTGGTAGTATCTTTGGGAGGGTCTTCGGCAGAGGTGTTATCCTTACTTTCCAACTTACCTTGGTTGTCTTCATCCTTTCCATCATCCTTACCTCCCTCCTTATCACCCTTCTTGCTCCTACCAGCTTTTGTGCCGGTAATCTCAACACCCATGGTCTTGAACTGGAGAAAATCCCAAGTCTTCAGCGCCATATCGTGAAAGTCACCCCGAAGAACAAGCTTCTCAACACGAGGCCTCTTAGTCCAATCTCTCTTATCCGCCAGATGTGCACTGAGATGAATAGAGTCGGGGGTCTCCTGGCCAGCGAACATTGACTTTAGCGCATCGCTCGCCCACTGCATGCTATCCTCGAGCTTAACGTCGGCTTCAAGGCGCAAACCGGGAGGGAATAAGTCGCTTTCCTTCTCTTCACAATAGGTGAACGCGAGGTTCGTGATTGGCATCTTCTGGAGGTCGATGTCGTTGATGAAGGGGAAGAGTGTTCCTAGGGGCTTTCTTTTTAGGGCGTAGCTCTCGGGGTTGAGGATGACTTTTTCGCGGGCTGGCTCGGAGTCGTCCTCGCTGTCTCCGTTGTCGTCGGCATCGCCATCCTGGTCTTCAGCTCCGGGCTCATCGACATTCTTGCTCTCGTCTTCCTTGTCGATTTTCTTTTCCGGGCCTTAACAATTATCATTAGTCAGTGCCGTCTTGAACTCTTGCTGTTTCTCCACTTACCTTTGAACTTGTACAGCTTGGCTTTCAAACCCTTGATACCGAAAAGGTTCTTGATATCCCCTGACAACACATAGCCCTCAAGCTCAGTCTTGACAATCTTTTTGTCACCGCTAACACCGCCAGCATCTTGATCAATCTTCGGGGTACTCTTGATCATATCAGCCAGGGCAACAGTGTCAGCTAGCGGCTGTTTCTCTATAGAAGCAGCAACAGCCGTCGTCGTCGGCCTCTCATCCGGCAAAAGCAAAATCGGAAGCTGATTCGATCGTCCCTCCGCCTCATCCTTTGGCACTGAAGCTAGCATCTGGGCTTGAACACCGGCACTCCCCTTGATCGGGATAACAGGTAGGCCAGCGAACGACGCCGCATATTCATCAGGCATGACCAAGCAGACATTTTCCACGACCGCGCCTCCAATAACTGCCTGGTCTAGGTCCGTGGCCTCATTGGGAGTGGATGGTTGATCGTCATCACTCTCCGAGGAGGAGTCGGGAATGGCCTCGGGGGCTTCGTCTGTTGGCACATCGGCGACGAAATTGGGGCGGTAGTCGAGTTTCGACTCGTCGACTATCAGGTCGATGGATGGTAGGGGCTGGGGGGAGACGGAGGAATCGTTAATTCCCTTCTCGATTTGGTCTGCCGTGAGGGCTTTGAGGGTCTCCATAGTAGACATGGTGAGTAAAGTGATGGCATGAGGACGAATTGAAGGCCCTCAATTACATGGCGGGTTTAGCTAATATATAGTGTTCGAACTCATGGCGCGATCGTGGTGGGCTGAAGAAACTGGAGGATCCGCATCGCTTCACGAGCGCCCTGCTTTCTTCTTTTTCTCTCTTTTCATCTGGATTAAAGCGCCCGCACTTCGCCCAATGCATGGAGGATCCACTAACAGCTGGCAGGTGAGATCCACCAGCTGAGCTGCGGAAAATGCTGTGTGCAATAATCTGTATAGGCACATACGCAGCAACATAAGTGTTAAAGAGTTTGCAGTTTGCACACCCATCCAATTAGCATTCTATAGAGAGTAAGAAACTATATATTACTAATACTACTACTACTACTACTACTACTACTACTACTACTACTACTACTACTACAACAACACACCTCCTAGTAACGCACCCAACCCGAAGGTAATGTCTATTTCTCCACTGTCGAACTTCAGCTGAACCATGCATAGGGTCCACCCTTTCATTCTAGTTCTAACCAATAGGCTTTCTCTCAGTCTCAGCTGAAACTACTCTGTACGCATCTTATCATAGTATGCCCCAGACGATCTCTGCGGTGATCCTCGGTGGTACTACTCCGTTGTCCTAGTTGCTGTTGACCTTGATGCCCAAACACAGAACACAGCGCACTGTATATCGGAGCGTGAGGTTCCGGATGTCGTGATATCGCAGGTTCTAGGTACATTTTGGACCAAGATCTAGCATGTCATTCTTGAAGCAGGCGTGCTAGGATTTCTGTTGATAGATGGTATCATGGCCTCACACTGCTATACAAAGAAAAGAGGAATTGATGGAATATCATATTTGTACTTACTGATAGAGTGCAAGATGTGTGTTATCATGATACCACGCCCATCTGCAGGAGCTAGAGTAAGTCTATGATCACCATCCTCACTGAATCAAACTTTGACTTCTATCTACGGCTTGGGTGCAAATTATCCCTATACGCTCCGACCCATCATACACGCTCATTATCGCCCTGATATACGATGGCCTAGCGTCGGAATTAATAATAGTATTAGTGCTCGGGATGAGACGGATTTCCCTGGGGGAAGGCCGCTCTGACCCATTAGTAGGTAGATCTGCGAAGTTTTCGATCTCGAGAACACCTTCGATAGCCCCAATTCAGTCGATTTGAGGAAACTGTTCCTACATACAACCTTGTTGCTGATCACTCATTCATAAAGGGGAAACAGAGCGCCCAACACAATTCCTGCTGTTCCCATTCCATCTTTTCCAATATCTTCTTCTCTTTCCCAGCATCTCCATGTTACGTGTTATTGTACCATGCTTAAAATTCCCACCACCAAGACACAGGACCAAAATGACCAGTCCAGATTGCAGAGTCCCCAGGACAAAGAACAGAGACTCAAATTGGAAAATCCGGAGCCTTGAGACTTGGTTTTGGGAGTTGGTTTCAGTTATTTTCAGTGTGCTTTGCTTCATCGCTATCACGTGTCTCCTGATAATCTACGACAAAAAGCCATCTCCCAGTCTTCCACGAGGGCAGACACTGAATACAATCGTGTCTGTCCTTGCAACGGCCTCCAAATCATCCTTACTATGCATTATTGGCACCGCAATTGGTCAATTGAAATGATCTGGTTCCAACAGGGACACCAGCGCCAGCTATATCATTTACAATCGTTTTACGACGCCAGCCGTAGACCGATGGGCTTGCTCATGATTCTATTCCAACGCCAACATCCAGGCCATTATCTTATTTTCATCGGTACTTTCACCACAATTATTGCTCTGGATTTTGATCCTTTCATGCAGCAGGTCATTAGTTATCCTGTTCGACTGGTGAACAGCACATCGAGCGTTGTAACCGCCACACAAGCGAGATTCCCTTTCTCCTGGCTTTCAAAGGCGGCAGAATAGATAACAAGTTCATTCATGCAATGAACGCTGGGCTCTGGTCGGAGGACTTTCCAACTAATGCAAACTGCCCATCCGGAAATTGTACCTAGTCTCCCTTTTTGTCCACGGGCTGCTGTACTAAATGTGAAGACGTGACCTCCTTAGCCACGCTTGTCGGTTGCGATAATTTCATCAGCTTCAACAGCACCAGCATAAATGACACTCATCTGTGGGTACCATGCAATGTCACGCTTCCTCATGGAGCATGGTCCGAAAGTCCGATCAGAATTCAATCATATCAGCAGTACTCTGACAATCCTGGCAATGATGGTTTCCACATAACTATCCCACTCGATATCATCTGGGTAGTCAATGGGGAGGATGACAGCTGGAATCAGACTTATCAGGGGGTGAATGACCCCCTTTTTGTTCTTGCACACGCGGAACTGGACTTGCACCAAAGTAACTCCAGTGATGTACGACTTCCTGTCAATGGCGAGAAAATCCTCTCAATCACCCGCGTGGCGGAATGTGTGATATTCATGTGTGCTCGGACATACGATATTACTGTCTCTGGAGGGGAATTATCTGTCATTCCTACTTCGACTGATTATGGGCGAATATTCTCCTACTAGCACGACGTTGATATTCTAACCCTACCCGATGGAACAAACGTCACCAATAATACAGCAACCTGCTGGAAGCCAGCGCACGGCTACCCTAAGAACATGTCATTGATTTCAAAAGACCCATACACAAGCCTCGCATATGTCTTCCAAGACATCGACGAATTCGCAATCTGTCCAGTAGACACTCTATACCCAAGCCTCACCGACCTCCTCACATCATGCACAAACAAAACCATCGATGCCACAAACGAAACACACTGGTACTCAATGAAAGCCGCCACACCACCCAACCTGCAAAGGGTCCTAACGTCCAGTCTGGAGAGCGTTCTCACCAACATCGCCGCATCCCTGATCAAATACAGTCTAGACGTCAGCAACTTTACCGTCAATGGCACAGTCGCTGTGCCGGAGGTGTATGTGTCTGTGGATTGGGGCTTTCTTGCCCTCCCTGCTATGGTTCTGCTGTTGGGGATTGTCTTCTTGGTATCGACGATCTTGGTCAATCGGGAACATAAGCTTTCTCTTTGGAAATCTTCGCTTTTGCCGGTGCTGTATCATGGTCTTGGGGATGAGCTTGTTCGTGAGGAGCATGTTACTATTAGCTCTATGGAAGAAGCTGCGCAGTCTGTTCATGTGCGGCTTCGGTCTCATGATACTGTGTCGAAATTGAGGTGATGTAAGTTATAGTCTTAATTTACTAAATATGTCTTATGTATGCTTTCATAAATACTTTCATGATCGCAAAAAGAAAAATAAAAAACATGAATACATAACCCCCATTCAACAAAGCATGAAGGAGTCTAGAACCAAGTGGTTGGGTGCATTTTATTGAGGCTACCTTACTCAGGCTGCGCACCCATCGGCTCACTCTCTGCTCAGTTATGAACTCAAGCTGCTCAGGGAGGGCTCAGATTGAGCACTAACACGGAAAGAGGCAAGCGGCCAGAGCTCGAGAAAATCGATTTCGTATGTGCATTTCATTCTGCCGGTATTGCTTGCTATACAGAGCCAAATCCTGCCAGCGAAAGTTCTAAGAAATATTCTTGGTGATCTTCACCAAAACCACACCACCCGATTTCCACCCGGTGCAGTCGTGGAAGTGAAGAAGACGATAGCCACTCTGCAACCGGTCGAGTCGGATGCACGTCCATGCTGCCATGGAGTCGCGGCCGAGTTCGTTGTCCTTGATTTTGAATCTGCCCGTTGTTAGACTGGTCTAATATCTTAGGGGAGACTGGGTGTACTCACCTGACGAAACTCAATTCCTCAACGAGCCCTGCAACCTGCGGAAACTCGATCGTCTGAGGACCAAAATCGGGCGTCACCCCGACAGAGCTCTTGATGGTCCGCTTGTAGTAATTCTTCTCCGTATCCGTGCTGTCGTCGTCCGCCCCGGCACCGGTCTCCTCTCCCGGTTGTTCGATGTGCAGGCAGGTGGTCACGTACGGATGGAAGCTCTTCTCTTTCGTGTCGCCGGGTGGAAGGGAGAGGTCCTGTGCGGCGAAGAACTCAATCGAGAGATCTAGAGTTCGTTGAGTAATCAGAGTAAAGGGTTTTTCGGAGCTTCGGTAACCCTGTGGCTTTTGCACCCATCCGGGTTCTCCTCGGAACATGCCGTGGTTCAGCATAGTGCCCTTGTCGAGGTTTTGCCAGTTTAGGGCGACGATCTGCGCGCCGCGACGCCAGTGGAAGGCTGGGTCGAGGTTGGAGGAGTTCACGCGGAGACCGTAGGGGTACACGCGCATGAAATTGCTCCGGTTGTGTTCGAATAGAGCATCGCGGTAGTTTTGGGATGTTTCTTTGGCGGCGCTTTCGGAGAGCGAGAATACGTGGCCGGGTATTTTTGCCTCTTGTATCATGGTTAGTTGGGTTTATCGAATTATAGTACAGGGTACATACCTGGTTGATCCAAGCGCTTGAAGCTGAATCCCTTGGTGTAGACAGCTAGTCGACTCAGAGCATTCAAGATCTTAGAAGGCTTTGGTGGTGGCGCTGTGGATCCTTCCTGTGACTTCTGTGTTTGCACCCCCTCGAGCTCCTCAAGATCCTCTACGGCTTCATTCGCCTCGCCACTAACCGACTCTGGCAGCCATTTCACCTTAATCAAGATCTTCCGCTTCAAATCCTCCAGTATAGGCATGCATGGGCTGTTCAACATTTCCGGTGTGATGGTGATCAAGAACCCCTTCCACGCCTCCTGCATGATCTCCACCATAATCTCCTGCTGTTCGAGACAGGCATGAACCTCCAAGCTGACAATTACCGGTAAGTCGCTGGCGACAAAGGCACTGTCGCGGATCGCATTGCAGACATCACGGAATGTCGTCCCCTTGGTGAGTGTGTGACCGTGGAGCACTCTAGGCTCCGGACGTTGCGGTATATGAGCCGGATGGTCCTGGGCATTGCCATCACCAACAGTAGATGCGTCTTGGGGTGTAGACTTGCTGCCCATAATGCCGCCCAGCTTGGAAGAGACGGCATCATTAATGCGGGACCTGCGGCTAGTTGCCTTCTTTTCTTTTTCCAGTCTCTTGTGCTTTTGACGCTCCTTCTGCTCCTTCTTATGAGGTTTCTCGTCGTCTGAGCTGCTACTGCTGCTACTGGTGTCTTCGTCGTCTGAGTCAGCTTGTCCATCCCAGACGTCAATCTCTACACATCGGCAGCCACCAAGGAGAACCTATATTACGTTAGCAGGTGGCCAGTCAGGGATTGCCGTGGTATGACTGCATATGCAATGACGGAAGGAATGCACATCCCCGGACCTGCAGCCACCAGCCGCCAATCCCACCCCGAATAATCGAACAGTCATGATTCAGGAGTGCACAAGGAAAAGCAAACATACGTTCGTATATGCGCTGGCAGCAGCGTCACTGTAGAGTTGATTACCCGTCAAATACGTATTATGACTGGACGAGATGAAATAGTCCGAGATAGGGGCCGAAGTATCCTGCTTGTGTGGAGGTCGCAATGCAGCCGAAGCCGGACTAGCCATGTATGCTTGGAAGTCTGCCAACGAGGAAAGTGGATCTGCATGTTCCTTTCCATCAGAAGACTCGCTCTGGACCTTCTGGAGGAAGTCTGATCTGCACGACTCAGAGGTCAACACGGACTTGTAGATCAACTCCAGGTACGACGCCATTGTGGGCGAGAATGCCGCGACAGCCTCGTGCCCTTCTGCGGCATGGGGAATAGCTGGTTCTGCGCTTGGGTCAGGGGGAGAGCCTAGTGCGAGGTGACTGGTCTTCTGCACGAGCTTGTGCACCTCCTCTTTCATCGCGGTGGTTTTCGCCATTTTGCTTTTTCTTTTCTTTTCTTTTCTTTTTCTTTTTTTTTTTTTTTCTTTCTCCTGATTTTGTTTCGTTTGTTGTGATGATAGGGATTTGCTAATCGAATAGAGCTAAGCAAATATTGTGCTTGAATGAGACCAACTGTCACCTTAAGAGGTGTATGGACCGGTCCCTCTATTGATCAATGCGTTACCGGCTGGCCGGAGATGCAGTAGTGCGAGTTTGTTTATCTGCAGATGGAGCCGGTGGAAATGAGTATGAAGATCAAATGCTTCAGGGATAAAAATGATGAAGCTAGAGATGGGTCGTGAGAAGAAGAAAAGAGGATGGAAAAGGCAGGTAGCAGGAGAAGTGGTGCTGGGCGTTGAGTTGTTGTCTCCACATGACTGGCCCGCGTATTAGATCGGGCATCACCATCCGTACAGAATATACATTCTAGAGCCAGTCTCCTTGACCGACACAACAACATACTGGAATATAACTCGAATCGAAACCGCCCCCTGTACGGAGTATCTCTATGACCAGGGTACTCGATCAATCCAGCCCATGGATCTCCCGCCGAAATAACCCCGGTTGAAGATCTCAATGCCCCTCTATCACCAGGTGGGGAACATTACAAGCATACAGGGAAGCCGTGGTCAACAACATTCAGGGATTCTTGCCTGTGTATTTATTTTGCATATGATATGATTCTTCTTCTCTGAGCTCTTGACCGGATCGGTTATCAACCGCATCACCGGTAGTATGCCATTGCGCAGGCGCAAGCAGTCGTATCGGAGCCTTCAACAAGCATTGACTTGACCTGCAGTATATAGTACAGAAGTGCTTAGTATAGCAAAACACGGAATCACAAACTATCTGGCAAATTCATCAAAGCAGTAAAAGAATTCAACATAATGAAGTCGCATCGGTAAAGATCTATATCTTCCGTTCCGCCGCATTGGGAAGGATGACGGCATTCCGCCATCGAACAAAAAAGTTCTTCGCGCCTTCAACTTTGTCACACCAGCACAACAGACACCCCAATGACAACATTATAGACAAAACAGCACCTCTGCTATCTCACTAAACCGTCACAATGGCAGAAACACCGGTCCATTTCTTCGACGTCGAGTCGAAACTCCCAGGTACCCCTCGCGCCTTCCTCTTATCCAAATCCCACTCAGAATCGCTAACATAGAATAACCCCAAACAGACAACACAAAAGCATGGTCCTTCAACACCAACAAAACTCGCCTCGTCCTCAACTACAAAAACATCCCCTACACCCAATCCTTCATCTCCTACCCCGAAATCACCCCCCTCCTCCGCTCCCTCCAAGTAACCTCCTACCCCGAAGGTCCCTTCGCCTACACCCTACCCGCAATCTACCACCCATCCTCCATCCGCGTTGCAACAGGCGCAATGATGGACTCCCTCCCCATCGCCCACCACCTCGACCGTCTCTATCCCGAGCGCCCCCTCTGGCCCAACGGCGACGCCAGCTACGCGCTTTCCCTGGCCGTGGGTAAACTAGTCAGCAACGCGGTGCTGAAATCGCTAGTCCTCGTGATCCCGCACGTACCCAAGATCCTCGACAAGAAGGGACGGGAGTACTTTATCAAGACGCGGTCGGCGATGTTTGGAAAGCCGTTGTCGGAACTGAGGCCTTCGGATCCGGATGGTTTGCGCATGATTACGGAGAGTATTAAGAGGGAGGTGGAGACGTTGGCGCAGATGTTGAGGGGGCGGTATGGGAAGACGGGGCCGTTTTTTGAGGGGGAAACTGCTAGTTATGCGGATTTCATCCTGATGGCTTATTTGGCTTGGACGGAGAAGTTGGATAATCAGCTGTGGCGGGAGTTGATGGGGATTGGTCGGGGGGAGATTAAGGCTTTGTGGGATGCGTGTTTACCGTGGTTGTATGGGCAGGGTCAGACTACGAAGTGGAAGATTTCGAAGTGAGGTTAGGTTTCCTAGGTTTGGTTGAGGGAGGCAGGTCATATACCCAGGTTATTGCGTGTATTTATTGGTATTCGTGGAAGACGTGTGTAAATCAATTCATTTTTATCATTCGAAAGAATAAACCCCAAGATATTCCATTTAAGCGCCTTCATGTACATCAAAACACAGCGTCGCATGAAAGGAAATTGCCGTAAAAATACATGTTCAATGTCTTTTGGAGCCTCAATCGACTCAATTGTACACAGTCCTCCACAAAACCATGCAATAAACGACCTAGCCTGGTGTTTAAAGACCGCGCAAGAAGTTAGACTCCCGAATCTCCTTTCTTCTAGCCTCGCGTGCGCTCTTCGTGATCTCGGTCCGCTTCTCGAGACTCGCCGTAGCCTCTGTGAAGATATCTCCGGCTTCAGGACGGTTGTAGGACGCGGGCGTGATATCGATAGCTTGGTGGTGGACGGGGATCTTCGGGGGCATGGCAGCAGCCTGAGCAGCGAGCTTCTTTTCCAACTTCTTCCGGCCCTTCTTGTTCAGAGCTGTTCATCCAATTAGCACAATTTCTCCCAAACACCCATAAAAACCAAAGAAAAAAGGAACATACTACTAGGATCAACACCCCCATCCTGCGCCTTCTTCTTGCTCTCAAACTCCTGCAACAACCCCCACAACCACTCCGGATACTCCTCATCCTCGCGCGCAAACACATCTGGCTTATTTTTAAAATAGTTCAAGCCATTCAACTTCGTTCCCGCCGCACAGCTGCTAACAACCCTGGGCGCCTGCTTCACCGGCTGTTCCGGGTGCACGTCTGCATGCACGGCGCCGGAGGTGCTGAGCGGTTGCGAAACGCCGGGGGTGGCCGAGGACACGGCGGAGGGTATTGAGATGTCGTCCGCGATGGGCTGGCGGGGTTTGGGTGGTGGGGGGGTTGCGGAGACGGAGGGCTTGTTGTCGCTGTAGGGACGGGTTTGGTGGAATTGGGGGCGTTGGAGGGAGGTTTGGCGAATGGGTGAGGGGGTTGGGGCTGAGGTTGCCCGTGTGAGGGTTTGCGGTTGGAGGCGCGAGAGGATGCCGGTGCGACAGCGTTGGCAAATCATGGTGGCGGCTTTGGGGGTTATTGTCGGGCAATTGAAAGCCGGGAGATATCCAGACGAGGTTCTTGGGACCTCTGAAGGGTTCGGTCAATTCGGTGCGGACTGGTGGATGTAGAGGCCCGGCACGGAGATAGTTTTTGCTGAAAACTGCGGGATGAATTTGATGCCAAGCCGGAGGTGAAGTCACGTGCACTTTTCTCCGACAATTGTTTTTGTGGCCTGTAGCCCAGCAGAAATGAAGTTGAAGACGACTATAGACTTCAAGATACAGAACAAGACTCCCCTTCATTTGGTGCCAACATGGGCTTTGGAATAGTTCGACTTCCGCATTGGACACCACGGGTCGTCATTTGCTTGTAGAATCTCGGTACAGATCAGGTGAATATATATATGTGGTGTATCGAATTCAGGGCATTAAGGATACATATATCATACACGCTCCAACGCCATGCAATTAAAAAACAACAAAATAATCAAAATGCCGCCCAATTGCAATGCACTTTCTCTTCAGAGGCCTGGCCACCATATTGACCTATGAAGACAGACCACTAACATTCAAGAAATGACAGATATCCGAGCACGCGTCTCTCAACGTCTTCTCTGTCCTCCAATCAAGCTCCTCGTGAGACCTGCTGGCCACAGCAACACATGAGCCAACATCCCCAGGGCGCCGCCCGGTAGCCCTCACCGGAATATGCTTGGAAGAGACCTCCTCCATGGCGCTTACCACTTCCATCACGGAATGGCCATGTCCTGCACCGAGGTTGAATGTCCGGAAGTTGTCCTTTAGTTTATCGTCATTTGCGGCGTTGAGAGCAGCGATATGTCCTCGGGCAAGGTCAGTGACATGGATGAAGTCACGAACGGCGGTGCCATCCTCAGTTTCCCAGTCTGTTCCGAACACTTGCAGCTCTTTGTACTGCCCCGTGATGACCTTGACAACAGTCGGTAGGAGGTTCGTTGGGATTTGCTTCGGATCTTCACCCAGAAGACCGGAAGAATCGCAACCGATTGGATTGAAATATCGCAGGTTTACGATTGTCCATTCAGGGTCTGAAGCGGCCAAGTCAGCTAGGATTGTCTCGCACATCCATTTCGTGCGGCCATAGGGATTAGTGATTCCCGTGCAACCGGGTTTTGCGATTCTGTCGACTCCATCGTCGTCTCTAATGATCTGTTCTCTATGGACGCAAAGCTCCTCTCTCAGAGGAAGGCCAGAAGTCGCCAAGGTCCCGTATACTGTGGCAGAGGAAGAAAAGATGAACGTTTTGATACCAAATTCGCCCAAAGTTGCCGCAAAATCTATCAGTCCGCTTACGTTGTTCGCATAGTACTTCAACGGCTCCCGGATACTCTCTTCGATTGCTTTATGGGCAGCAAAATGGATGACACCGGCAATTCTGGACGTGGGATGACCCGTTTCCGACGGAATCCGGTACTCTTCAAGCAACTGCCGCAGTGCTCGTTGATCTCGAAAGTTGTGGGAATGCAGCCGCAACAACGGCATTTTGGTCCCTCTCTGCTCATGATAAGTGGGCGCCAGGAAGTTAATTCTCTCCAAAACGCTTAGGAAAGAGTTGCTGAGGTTATCTATTATGATAACGTTGTAATTCGCTTTGAGAAGTTCCAAAGTCGTGTGACTGCCAATGAAGCCCAGTCCACCGGTGACCAGTATGTACCGGTCAGAAGGAGAATCACTCTGCAGCTCTTCGAAATAGCCATCGCTATCAAATAAAACTGATGCGTCCGTTGTCGGTGAATCTAGGGAAAGCGGGAAGCAATACTCGAAAGGACTGCTCGAGTCATATCGGTCCGGAGTCTCCATCATGGATCAAATCGAAACGGCAAACTTGCAGAAATGTCGATCAAGCAGGGCGGATCGCGATGCAGACGGACTCTGTTCTAATATAACGGACGCAGGGTGACTGGCACGAGTCTACTGCCAAAACGTATAGCAATCAAAAAAAGAAAATCAGCCTCGAAAAAAAAAAAAAAAAAAAAAAAAAAAAAGCAAACGAAAAACATACCCTGAACCGGCACAGTGCCTGGAGAGCATTTCATGTAATGTAATCACACTCCCCGAAAGAGACATGTTTATCAAACCACCACAGTGTCTCAGTGAGGAGACAGGATTACACTTCGAACACTGTGAGATGAGCAGTCAGAGATGTACCACGCTGAACCCTCAAGTACTCGGTCACAGCCTCATGTTGTGATACATTTTAGTTATTTCTAGCTATAATGTACGGCCCAGATGGCGAAGTAGGGGATAATGCTCACTGTTTGGCTGAGCTGTCATTGCACAGACATGCATTATGAAAGTGCTCCAATGCGGCTAGTCGCAGCTAAGGAGGGACTGCTAGATCCCGCATCCTTCCCAACATTTCCCACCGTTCTTCCGAGGCTTAACAAGAGGCACCGCAAGCAAATCCCGATTATTCTTTCCTTTCAAGGTACGGTATTTCCGACAGCTCCAACCCTGCTACAGACCAGGAACATCCATGCCAATGAGAAGGCCTATTCAACATCTGATTACTAGCAAAAACCATGATTATTTAGATTAATGAACAGATTCTAAATCCAGTGATATTGGCCCCGAAAGAATATATCGCCAACGTTCCCCGCAGTCTACTGATTGTTACACGGGCGTCCCCTGCACTTCTCTCAGTAGATATCTCCCTAGTTATCTCCACTTCGTTTCAATTACACGAGTAGTCTCCAGCGTTGTCACTAAATTGTACCAACAGTAAGGCTAGTATCAGTTGAATGACGTTATGGGGAAAGGATTACCATTGGATCCATTGCTCGTTACCCTGTATGAGCATAGCAATTAGCTTTCCCATGGAATGGTACCTTGAAACAGAGGATGATATAAAAGATCGAGCAAGCTGAGTCAAACTTTGTTGTTCAGGGCGGCTGTGTGGAGTGATAATTTCTACTTCTATCAGGACTGAGTGTCAACTTCAAGGGGACCATAAAAGGAGTGACATGGGATCTGGATGTATACAGTTATTCATCATAGCACAACAGGCCGCAGCAGTTTGATTCGGGGTTTATTGCCTATATATGTACCAATTGATTTACTTAATTATGCTGTGAAGAAGTCATGATAGCGTGAATCATTTAGGCGGCAGTCATATACCGTTGTCGGCCCATGGCCGCCTTCGTTGCCTTTTCTACCTCCGTAACTACCTCCATTTCCTCTGTTTGAATTTAATCTCTTGGCTTGGATTCTTCATTCTCACTATATACAATTGCGGGTCTGATTTCTTCATTCGTGATAGCTGCGTCCGCCCTATACTCTTGACCTGTACACCCGTTCGACACGCGAGGCAGGGTCCCCTCTGTCTGGCTTGTACAGTTCCTGACGCCCCTCCCACTATACTGCTGCTCCCGCGGGCTATTCTGTTGCTCAGGAGGGTGTTCCCCACTCTCCCCGAGACGAGTCCTCGCAACTGCTCCTCTGGATGGATCGCACTCCAGCAGTCACTGCCGTGACTCGCTTAGTTCTATCAAGGAAGACGTCGACAGTAAGTTTTTGTTTGTGGACTTACACTTCAAGAGAAGAAAATTAACGGTTTCCAAAGCAGTCCTTTGTCGACACCCATATCGACCACCGGAAATTCATACATTTCCTTCCAGCTACACCAGGCATAGGAGCTTAGCATTTGAACCGTGATTCTTCGCCAATCTCAACCGATCATGACGGCTCCTTCAGGGGGGACGTGATGCTATACATGATTTCAACTTCATTTCGCGCAGTTTATCATTCTACTACACGCCCGCATCGCGCTAACACCATGGGTGCCCGACGTACGATCTAACCCTATGGCCTCACAGAAATATACTGCCCCGAGTACGCGTTGGTAGACGTTATACTTGTGCACGGACTGAATGGCCACCCCCACGATACCTGGGAGACTGCCAGAGTGTTGACCTATTGCCAAAATTTATACAAAACACCCGCATACTTACGTACGGGTACAATACGGAGGTGGTGGCGGATTGGAGGGAGGCAACCTCCTGCGACTTTATACATAACCACGGAGAGACTTTGGCCCAGAGCATTATCGTCAACCGCAATGTTAGTATCCTACCTTACCAGAACGATATTTTCGCTAATGTTGAATTCTACTTCTCTTTTTTATTTTTTTAAGCTTCGCAATTGGATGCAAAGACCCATAGTATTCGTCTGTCATTCCCTCGGTGGCCTCGTGGTCAAGTGTATGTTAATACACTGTCACAACATTACCAGCGGCAAAGTCGCTCACCTACGCTCTCCGTTCATCCCTACATACAGGATTATATTTCTCGGAACTCCGCATAATGGGTCGAATATTGCCAAGTCGGAGAGCATTCTAGAGAACATCTTTCACGCCGTGGTGCCTAGGAAGCTCATGGAGAGTAACCCTAATCTGATAAAGCCCTATAAAGGGATAGCGAGACTATAAAGAATATCAACGTCTTATTTTCCGAGGTTATAAACCGCTTCAACATATTCTTCTTGTATGAGACGCGTGCTATAAACATTAAGGCGACCAAGCAAATTATCATCAATGAGGGTGGCGCTGCACCCTGCATTCGCGGCACCGAATGTATGGGCATCGAAGCAGACCATATCTCAATTTGCAAATTCGCCAGCATTACCGCGCTAGGTTTCGAAGTGATCGCAGAAGCTCTGCACCGGTACGCTCACGATGCCCCTAAGGTCATAGAGCAGCGTTGGCGTGAAGAGGAATTAACTCGGCAACTGAAGAAGGCGAGAAAGCTGAACACGCTTCTAATCAAGGTATGTTACCCCATATCTATCATGGTGGAATAGTAACTGACACCACTGGGATCCAGGAGCGGACTTTGGCTCGGGCTATCTGGTGGGGGGTACTATGCGAGGTAACCCCCCCAGAAACTAAAGTAATCACTATGCTTATGAAATTGAGAAACTCTCGGAATATTAGTCTGCCGACAGCCAAACTTGTTCTACCGTCGGGCGAGACTTATCACTAACATAATTTCTCATCCGTCGATCAAGGACGCAAGGCTGGGGTGTGAAGAGAGTACGGAGTCCACGGCGCCCGACTATTGC
The DNA here is from genome assembly GCF_001890805.1 of Aspergillus glaucus CBS 516.65. Lineage (NCBI taxonomy): Eukaryota > Fungi > Ascomycota > Eurotiomycetes > Eurotiales > Aspergillaceae > Aspergillus > Aspergillus glaucus. The sequence goes on along the minus strand of NW_019170462.1, from coordinate 856,636 downwards.
AGCACTACTTGGGAAACGATGAAAAGGCAATCATTACTCGTTACCGGAAACGTCTTCAAACAGCGATTGAAAATATCTGTACCAGCGTTCAGAACAGGGACCCGGTTGAGAAGCTTCATGTGTCGGTAGTGCCGATATTCGACGAGGCAAGCAGCCCTTCTTCGGTATCTTCCGGTTCCATTTCCACTGCGTGTGAAGAAGGATCGCCCGCCTTCTCTACATCTTCTGAAGCTTCTTGTCTACGCTAAACAATCGGTTGATTCCTTTATCTTTACGATCGGTCTTTCCCGCGTTCTCCTATTATGATAGGAAAGGTCGTCGTCTTCTTCGTTTTTTATCGATGATGCACATTCACATCCGAACTGGAACCAAACCTATGACCATCAACGCTCGCTTTCGACATGTCTTTTACCATAAGACCTCCTTCTAATTTTCTCAAGACGTCTATCTGCAACTCGAGACGGACGTGTTCGTTCTCGACAACTTATGGCTGGCCGGCTGGCCCCACCTGTCAACACCCCAATTGTTATCGGCTGAATATGCTCTTCACCTTCTAGCAATCCTCTTCAGACTTACGCTATCAGATCCACTCGAGATTATTTATCTCTTTCCCTCAACCTATCATTTTAACATTGCCAATACCTCGGAGACAAAGAATGCTATGCATTGGTGGCTAGATTGCTAGGAATTGTTCTATTTTTATTTCGTCTTCTCTCGTTTTGTAATGGATCACCGGTGGTCATGAAATCATAATGTGTGTATTACTAGAGATAAGAGCAATAAACTCTATATGACTCGAACTTATATCGAGAACAACAATAATATCGTTACTAGAACGGAAAATAAGATTAATCGTGCAGCATACAGCTCGCTGGTGGACAATGACTGCATCCCGTCCTTGTTATCTTGGGTTGTGCTGTGCCGATTGTGATCTGACTACACTCTTATCAAACCAACAGTGCACTTTTTGCACGTTTACAGACCAGAGACATCCATGCCAGTGAGAACAATACTACTACTTCGTGTTTGGGGGGGGAGGGTGTCATTTTCATCACCAGGCAAAAGCTCGGGATGCTGCTCGAAGACCTCGGCCTGTTCAGACTCAAGCCACAACTTCTCTCTAGGAACCCCCTCGACCTCTCGAAACGCTTCTTCGATCTTGTTGAACCGTTCCTTGCACTGATGAACCTGAGCCGCAAATCTCACATTGTCCGTGCCCTCTAAGCCATGTGGCAGCCAAAAACCGAAAGTTTCAGTGCCATTCTTCGGTATGACTGTTCCGTCAGGCATTATGAATTTTTCTCCATCTCGTGAGTTCTGAGCGATTGTTGCGTTAGGTTTGTCCCTCTTTGAACCAGTTCAGATACTGCATGTTACATTCGCCGAGGAATCCACTTTCTAGGATGATCTGGAAGAGCTTTTCGAGCTCGACGCCACTCCGCACTATTATGGTTTTCAGCATGCCATTGTCAGTATCATCAGATCGAAAAGGGAAGAAAGGAAAGGGAGGAAAGTGTATACCAATGAATATCTTCATACCAACACGCGGACTGCAGTGGTATCTTGCCACCGATGATGAAGTCATCATCCTGACCAGGGAAAGAGAGACAGAAAACAAGAGAACTGACAATCCTAGAAACTACGGACTTCGCATCCGTATCCATTGGGACAGTAAATCAACGTGGATGAAACAAGCCACGAGCGACAAGGAGCTTAAAGACGTCCCAAATTGCCGATTGACGTCGGGCACGCCAATACAAGTTGCGGAGCATCCCTCGCCAGTCCGGCGACCAAGCATAGAGCTGATCAAAGACCACAATGTCAGGTACGTAGCCGCTACGCGGATCACACCTCGAAATTTCACTGTCAAGGACAGCCTTTGCAGAACCTGTTACTAACTGGCTATCCTGGCAGATGGTATCACGGATTAGGGAATCGCTGGTGGGCCATTCAATCCGGTGGCGACGTGCGCATACCTTAGGGTCGTATAGGACGTCCACCTTCTCTCGGAAAATCAGTTCTTCAACCGCTGACATGCCATCGAGTGGCTCACTCGCATAAAGTTGGGGCTTTATATCGGTGCCACTGGGTGTCAAGTTGATGAACTGCTCTGTCATGAATGCTTCGTGGTTACGGATTTTCCAAGATACCCGTCCCCGAGGAAGGGTTATCTTCGCCAGGGACTGTACGAATGGATATGTATGCTGACTATTGCGAATTCGATTGCTGATGCTGCGTGTAGCAGGGCATATACTATCGGTGTAGCGATCTCTTGGTTCTGATGATCGGATAACGCCGTCAAACAGGCCTGGGTAAGCCCCAGAAATGGCTTTCACCTGTACGCCTGTCTTAAACCCAGACAGAAGGTCACGAAAGACAGATGGATGAATCTGTTTATCTCCAATACAGTATTCTCCACTATTTGTCCTGCGACCTTCGAGTATGATGTTGACAACGTCTCCTTCCTGAGTTTGTCCCTTTATCTTTGCTATTCATTATTCTACCCGAGCTAGCAGTTCATGTGGACCAACTTGCGTGAACCAACGACAACCATCCAAATACACTTGTCTGGAATAGGTATATATGGCCTGTGCACCGCTAGGGCCGGTTTTTCCGAGCTTTATAACGTAGATCGGTAGATTGTGCTCGTTCTGAAACTACATGAGATGCTCCTCTAGTGGAAAGCATGACAGAAAGTCTCCTTCAACTCCCCGTTCTCAAAATGCCATGCGGTATCCCTTAAAGTCGGAGAAGGCGTGGCCATCTCTGTGGTCCGTAGCTCCGCATACGACAAGGTAGGAGAGCATCTTGTGTTTTGGTCGTTTTGTTCGTGCTTGGTAGGTGACATCGTAGTATCAGGGGTGAGTTTCTGTAGTTATGGTCAGCGCTAGGCAGCCAACAAACACATGTAATCATCAACTCATCATTACCTTGTAGCAGTTGTAGAGAGGGTTGATTAGGATATTAATTGCTTCTTATAAGTGAGACGCTTTGGTTGGCAAACAGAATAAAGGCTCGTAGTTGAAAGCACATTTTGCATTACTGTGAATGTTTGAAGAAACTGATTCTTTCACTTCAAAGCACCTCTTAGAATTGGATCTCTCTTATTTATACATGCTCACTTGAGCATCAATCAATTTTATATTGGCAAAGTTGGGAGAGCCAATTTGATAAACCTATCAATTACTCTTCCTGGTATCATTACCCATGAAAATCAACGATGAGTTGTATAGAGTGACATTGAAGCTAATGTAACAATCAATGGCGATGCAGAAAGAATATTTCATGCAATTGTGTAACATACAACTCACTATCACCTTGGACAAGCCTTATATCCCGCCTCTCCTATCTCTGCATGCTGAGCCATATCGCTGCCCGAAATGAACTTCCAAAAACTGGCAAACAACCGGTTTCTCCAGAGCAAGCGTTCCCGCCTCTTAGCATTCATTGCCCTCGTTCTGATCCTAGCCATCACCATCCCTCCAACAGTAGTCGTCCCACTCCGAAAGGAAAACATGGGACCGAAATCGAAGGTTTTTGTCCCTCTCTATGTGTATCCTGCTCCTGGCGCGTGGACGCCTTTGGAGAATGTGTATGTTGCCACCTGAGTTTCTTCCTGTGCTGTATTTAGAACAGGAACTGAGCACTGCAGAGTCGCCACACACCCGAGTGTTAATTTTAACGTTGTGATTAATCCTGGCAATGGGCCGGGTCCGAATGCCCTGCCGGATGCGAATTACACGCGTGAGATACCAAGGCTTGCTCTATACTCTAATGTGCGGCTTTTGGGATACGTTCCGATTACTTATACAAATCGTGATATTGGCCTCGTGCGCAGAGATGTTGAGACGTATGCAGGATGGCCAGTTAACGGTTCTAATCCGGACCTCGCGGTCCAGGGTATATTCTTCGATGAGACGCCGCAGGAATATGATGATCGTGCCTTGGGGTATTTTCAGGAACTCAGGGACTTGGTAAAGGGGAGTTCGGGGCTGGGTCCTGATAATCATGTACGTTTTGTCTACTCAAGTCGATGCTTCTACCCTACCTTGTTCACAATGCGCTTCAGTTCGTGCACTTCTGTGATAATTAACATAACCAGGTATTCCACAACCCCGGCGTCGTCCCCGACTCCCGCTACTTATCAACAGCCGATTCCATCGTAGTCTTCGAAGCAACATACGATACCTTCCAAGAGCGTCGCAAAGCAAAGGTATTCAAAACTCTATCCGACAACAACCGTGGACAGCTCTGCGCGGTCATCCATTCTGTCCCAGATAGCATACAAGGCTCTAAGCTGCGCAGTCTGGTCAAGGAGGCCCGGAAGGTTGCTGAGGAGGTCTATGTTACGCATTTGAGGGTGGATTATTATGCGGGTTTCGGGCATAGTTGGGGTGATTTTGTCGATTTGATGGCGGCTTGAACTGTGAATGTAGCATTCTATGCTTATGTTGTCTGCGTTATTATGATATACATGTATTCTTTGTTTATTCTTCGTCTATAGTACTCTTACAAAAAGCAGATAGAAACTGGTATTTGCCAATACACCCCATACCATATGATATCATAATTTTCAAATTCCACTTTCACCAATACATCCGCTAACCTAATCCGGCCTAGCCCAAACCCTAACTATATAAATACAAGCCAGCATATGCTGGTCCTAGACGCAGCTGCACCGTTACCAAACTACTTTCCTTCCCGGAATGCATACATAAGACGCAGCTCTGTTCAATTCTCCGATTGGACTCGAGTCAGCATTTGCCTTTGCCCTCGCATGCAGTAACACCCACATGAGGCAGTTGTCAGCCCGTATTTAAATATCGAGTGTGTACAGGTACTCGGTGCATGATTTTGATTGGGGCTGATGAAACGTTCCAGTTGATTTGCCATTGATATCATTCGTTGGAGGCTACTAATATAGTTGTTCTGATGGTGTGTGGCACTGCATGTGTTTTTTGCGCTGGAAAGGGTTTTTTGGAGAAGTACTTGGTAACGATTGAAGTAAGGGTATGCTGCAGAGTAGTATGGCATATTTAATCGATTATAGATAGAGTGCTGGATCCTTCAGGCATCATGGATCATGTTCCTTCGATCCTACAATGTCACCCATCAAGGGCTTGCCCGAGAATCTCCGGGCGATGTAGATATCTCGAATGTCAGCTATCAGTGTCACAATACATCAGGTCAAGTGACTACGTTATCAGGAGGATATTCGTAGTGTACACTGAGGGTTTTCCGATGGACCTGCCGTGTTATCCATAACTCGATATCCTGGAGAAGTATACATCGATATGTGTACAACCGGACTTCCTGTGAAAGATAATCAACTCAAAAAGTTTTCGATGAAACTTGACAGATGTATGCAGTAGTCGGAAACGCCGTAGCATTGACGATCGTACGACAGATTTGTTTATGGACTGCGATCCAGACACGAACCCAGATCCTGACGCGGAAAAGGCGACCCGATCATGTCCGCGAGACTAGTAGTGGATAATCATTTCCAAGGCTCCCTGGAAATCATTCTGAGACAGCCGATCAAACCCTGAGATTTTCTACCCGGAAATACCCGCTACGATCCGCTCGGAAGCATATCTCGTTGACCCAGACGAACCTTATTGGCCGTTGGCCATAGATTGCAATAGATCGAAGATTTTCGGTTTATTGCAGCTCTAGCCACACCGCATGGCGAGTGCCAGCTAATTCCCTGTAGTGACGTTGAGATGCAGAAGGCTTTGTTTGAAATGGGACTGGGCAGCAAACGGGGCGGGGACCGGTTACACAGGCAAAAGTCTTCAGCTCGACGTGGGCACGATGATGAGTCTGGGCTTTTACAAGGCTGAGTGGGTACGGAATAGAAGTTATCAGTACATAGGGATCTGTGAGGAGTACAAACGATGTGTACCAGATGTAATCGGTATGTGTCATATACAGAAAGCCAAGTAGCTTCTCATTAAATATACATGACCCTAGTCTATATACACTTGTAGTATTGGAACACTCATCCGAATATGATGAATTTGATATAGCAGCAGAGGTCCTTCCTAGAACTCAAAGAGATTTAGAGAACTCATTAATGTATTACTATAACCTAACTAGAAACATTCGAACCTCACCATCATAAAGCCAACATCAACACGTCTGAATCCAATAATCCAAATTCATATTCTTCATCACCGTCGAGAAGCCCCTCGCCTCATCCGACCCACAAACACTCTGCTTCTGCATATTAGTAACAGACAGCGTATCATTCACCTTATTCCCCTTCGGATACTCAATATGAAAAACCGGCTTCCCCGCCTCAATAAACTTCGCATAAGTCTCACACTCCTTATACTCCCCGCACTGCTCATTCACACTCCATTGCATATTCCTTATAACATACGGAATAATATCCCCTGCATTCTTCAACCCCATCGACATATCCCGCGCATGGGTCTCATTAGCCAGCCAATTGACATAGTCCGCAGCATCTGCGCGCGTCAGACCCAGCCCATTATGGTTATCGTAGCCGTCGATGTTATCCGGGTCGACGCCGTCACAGCCTTTGTCGCGTGCGGTGTCTAGGCGGGAGAGCATGATTCTGCGCACATTTTCGGAGTTTATGTCGAGCCAGCGCTCGCCTGGCCAGCTGGCTAGGTTTGAACCGAGGTCGGATTTGTGGAATTGAGTTCTATCGTCGCGCCAGTCTTCGTAGCTTCCGGCGGAGAAGTAGCAGAGGACTTTTCGGCCGTCGTTGTGGAGTTGGGCAATGGTGTCTTTTGTGTTGTAGAAGAGGTCGATGTCGTATATATCTGCGTTAGTCGATGTATCGTCGAGTTGATAGAGAAGCACAATTTGAAAAGTCGACCCGGCTGCTGGCTGCCATTTCGCAGGCGTTGGTGGCGTCTCTCTTGGCTCCCGCTCCTTATCGTGTTTCAAACCCAGACCCAGCGCGAGACCCAAAACCAGAATAAGAACGAGTAAGGCCGAGATAAGAACGATGAGCTTCTTCTTGGTAGACCATGTCTTCCAACCACCCGTAGACTGACCCATGGGCGTCATGGTGAAGGGGGTCGCCATAGCAGGCGATATCGACATGAAGATCGTGCATCAAGTGACAGATAACGGTATTTTAGACACGATTAACTGAGATGCTTGGCCGTGTCAGACAAGGGTGGTCACGAGGTCGGGCTCGTATTTCTGTCACACTAGTAGTAACCGATAAGTACTGTGCTCAATGCGAGCCGGTAGTGTGTGGTATATTATGAGATATGGGCGCATAAGGCGGCGTTTGTATCTGCGTAACCCTATATCTGTTTCGATGTACCAGTGGCACGTTCCAACGCATTTGTAGCATCAAACGGATCGTGAACACCACTTCGTATAGTTATGCTAAGTGATATTATTTTGGCTGCTATTGTCACATAGTAGCATGAAAGGGTAAAATGTTGAAGGAATCTAGATCATTGTAAGATACTGAAAGAAAGATACTTGATTACTACATTAAAATGCATTACTTCTCGACTAAAATATGAATAGAGCCCGAGCCCTGCCACCCCATTTTCATCTTACACCTATTGCCCACCAGCCCACAACATAATTTCCACACCAGTAAAAGACTAAAACGGAATAGGCTTCGAAAGCGTAAAGGTAACCGGTGAGCCAGAGAGCTTCACCCACACCGTTAGAGGATCGTTTCCGATCTGTTCAGTCTTGAATCCCTGTGTATCGGTTGGGGGAACAGAGAACGTCACTGGAATGGGCGCCGCGCAGTTGGTATCTTCGGCGGAAACTGTCACACCGGTGATCTCACGGTTCGATGTGAGATAGCTCATGTTGTACTTGCATTGATCGCGGGTGTAGCGGGCGAGGTATGCATCGGACATCTACAAGGATTTAGTTAGATGTTATGATGGAATTGGTTTGGATATGTATACATACCTCCTGATGTGTTGTGCTGACCATGGGCCAGTCCACGAGGCGGGTAAACTCTTGGACCTGGGTCTCAACCCAGGCCTGGAAGATCGAATATTTTCCAGTATTTCCGTTGATTTTAATAGGCTCAACATTGACGTTGTGGAGATTGGCCTGATGGAACATGTACGGTGAGTGGGATAGACCGAGCAGACGAACCATGGTGTCGTCTTTCTCTGCGGCGAGCAAGTCATCAAATTCACCATTACCATAGTCACCAGTGCCGTGAGACGTCTCAATCCACTCGTCCACGGTACACTTGGGCGAGTTGCAGTTGTAGTAGATACGTGTGGCCCAGCGAGGGTTCACCTGCATACCAGCAAATCCATCGTGTTCGGCAGTGGTGAAGTATGGCCACATGCTATTCTCCTTATTCACAAGCACAGAACGTGTATTATCGCCAACGCAGTTTCGGACTCCGTTCTCCCACCACGCTTTGAGAGCATCGCCGTTGTGGAGGCCAGTAATAGCAGGCGGGATGATACCCTGGGACGTGTATTTCTTAGCTGAGGAGATACCGACTTTCTGCAACCAAACCTGGTTGTAAAAGATTTCCTTGCTTGCGTCAGCGTAGGTAGCGTTGTTCAGCTCCAGGTGAGTGAAGGTGTGCGAGACATGCGCAAATTTGTCCCGGTTGGCCTCATCTGTCCACCAAAGCAAAAGCTCATCCAGATTTGTGCAGGTCGAAGACCATATATACGCTGTTGTCCGTACTGGCCAGAGGTCGGTTCCTGTGCCCTGGGGCTTCTTAAACTCCATATCCGTGTCGGGAGGAGAGTCATACTCGATCCCACCGCCGTTGCAGATAGACTCTCCCTCCACAGTCATACTGGAAGCCTCGATATTACCGTTACCATTGTGACCAACTTCTATGAAGTAGTCACTACCGGGGTTCATTTTCGCCTTGATCGACGGGAGCCATTCGACAATGCCTTCCATGTCCGCGGGAGTAATACGATAGACTGTTCCTGGGGAGTTGTAAATGTCCGACTCAAGGAACATATCATCGATCTGTGTATTCAAGGTGACACGCCGCTGTCCGGCATGTGTTCCGCGCGTGATCCAGTTAATCCAGGCATGTTGAAGATAGGTCGACGTCTGGCTCCATGTGGTGTTGCTCGAAATAAAGAAAGCCATCTGCTGTCGGCCGTCGAAGTTGTTGATGACCGCAGCAGTGGTCTTAGTAGTTATCACATCGTTCTCTGCAAATTGTGCGATTTCTTTTGTGTTCGTTGCATTGGTGATGGTAGCCGGGTAATGATAAAGACCTTTGGTTGTGACGCCCTCGCCTATCTTCAGGCCCGCTGTTGGGAACTCGCTAGTATCGGAAATCGACACCAATTGCTCCACGTCATTTGCACAGCAGCCTTGACCGACAGGAGTGACACCGAATTTGTCCCCAGGATAGACATCCTGATGGACCAATCTCACACCATATTCAAGCTGGTAGGCGTAGAGTTGATTCCATTGGTCTGGAGTCAAAGCACTCTGGAAGCCATGCTCTTGCCCATAATCATAACTCACTTCGGAGGTGATAAAGATGCCCCCAAAGTTACCACCCTCGCTGCCGCTTAGTTCTGGCAGCTGGATGCCATCTTGAGGAACAAGCAGCGCGGTAAACGGGACACCATAGGCATTAAGGCCCGAAGTCGCGTCGCTTGCAGTGGCATTATCTTTCGCAATGACCAAAATGTTGGATGAAATAGGCTTACTGTCAACCGGCGGTGCCGCCGGAGACACGCTAGAAAAGAAAGATGATGGGATGAGAGACATGATGGGCAAACTTCCCAATGCCAAATCTCCTATGTCATACCTGAGTGAGGAATTAGCTCGATTAAACAGGGGGGAAACGGGCGATGACGATGGGTAAAGAAGTTCAGGTGAGCCAGAAGAGTGGAACAGCCAAGTAACTCGAGAGTTCTGTGTAGTAGCACCCGTGAAACTTAGACAACGCACACGTCTAACCGCCCCGTGACAGCATCGATGAGAGCTCTCTAGTCAAATAGTGAATCTCGTATCATGGTCGCTCCGAGATTTAGCAATCCAGGGCGAAAACATTTGAATGTGGCCCGAATTTCATCGTCGGCAAGACGTAAGATATACCAATTGAGCTACCAGGCTAGTAAGCGGACCGGGCACGGATTACAACATCCTTCCGGCTCCATACATAGCATGCTCAATGAGAAGCCGCTTGTAGGAGGCCATTGGGTTCCGGCATTTACATTCTCTATAGTTGCCGGGCTTGGAGGACGAGATAGATCTCCATAATTTCAGGAGTGGCATGATCGCAGCGGAGCAAGTCGCGGTTCCTGTGGCACATGGCTATTGCGGAGTACATTCATAGCCAAAAAAAGATATCGTAGAGACGCCATGTGCGGACAAGCAACGTCTCCGAGCAATGACTGTGAACGGTATCACTAGCATCTCGTGGTTAGTGACTGAGGCGCTCGGATTTAAACATGATTTGCTCCTTCGAGTAAGGATTTAAGTACTCTCTATACATCGTCTCGCTCTGGGTGAACGCGTGTTCCAAATGATGGCATCCGTGGACGTCTATTCAAACCCTCTCGTTCAAAAATAGGGTAAGGCATACCATAACAGCAGAAGACCCAGCTTGCCATGTGGATATACTTACAAGGCAGCCAGGGAGGTGGAGAGCTTAATGCGACCTGGCATGGAAGACGTCCCGAAATGGAAGATCGTGGCCATAATACAATTTTATGTATTTTACGGTATCCGCAGGCGTATTTGCAAAACAGTTTTCTGCAAGATGTTGACAAACACGCTATCCCTAATCGGGAATAACTACATATCGCCCCAACGTCAACTGTTTCCTCCGTGTCTTTGCAGCCACCAAGTTGTCTTTTCTTATGTTGCGTGCTCCTTTCTTCATTCAGAGAAAGACATGTTATCTCATATGCCAAGAGAACAACTGGGAATTCTCAATGTGCGCAATGATGCAATACCAACACCACTGTGCTCTGCCCTTAACGGGAAAGGCCGGGGACATGGTCAGCAGGAAAATATACAGAGGTCGTGTCGTACAACTATTCAGGTGCGGCCATGATTGTGTTTCGGAGCTCGAAGGTCCATCCATTAGAAGGCGTTCCTGAAGGATGAAGGATGATGTTTGTTGATGTCCTCGAATCGGTACAACGTACAGGGATTAATGGCCTTTCCAATCGAGTACTCCGATGGAGCTTTCGGACTCGGATGATCAATATGGACAAGTTGTGGCCTATTGCTTACGATGTGCCTCACTCGCAGATTCTACAACAGTGACAAACAACAATCCCTTCCGACTATCAAGTGTCAAGTACTGAGCATGACCATTGCAAGGTAAACTTAGCTATGATCATATAGTCTTAGAGCTGGTTTGACCGTGGTATGCATCTGACTCAGTGTGTGGCTGGATAGTACTTCCCCGGCAGAAGGGTCAGGAGTTTTTAGTCAAGCTGTGGCTCTGTTTTGGTACTTTGACATGCTTTTCGTCCTTGCTTTTTATCCACATTTCCTTCCTTTCTAGGTCTATACTACATTTACTGTAATGCTCCGCCATGGCACAGATACTTGACGTCGTGCCCGTGGGATGGCATGGGATGAGACACCACTCGTGGCAATTTGTGAATGAGTCTTTACCCTTACGATATAAACCAACGCTAATGATAACTTCTAGGTATTGGTCGGTTTTCTGCTTGGTTCAGTTACTATTGGATGTGTGTACGCGATTCAATCTGCGGTGAGAAGGTGCCTCAGCCACTACCAGGTAGGACGGATCTGCAAACATCCTTAAAGTCTCCCCTTTCTAACTCAATGACTCCTAGTCGAGGACATGCTCAGAGACTACACCAGAAGACATATCCCGCAAGCTGGACAGACTCTCAGGGCGCCACTTTGCTTTGGGGAACTTACAAGCGATTAAGCATAAACCATCGTCCTTTGGTGCTTATCTAGGAAGTTTCTGCACACCCGTAACCGAGTTGCAATACAGAGTTCTAAATCAATGGGACCTCATAATCGTCAATCCGTTTCAATCAGGTGTTATTGATGCTGTTTCCAACTTTGGAACAAAGCCAGTACTGGGAAGGATGGATCTGGATCTAATCATCTTTCGAGGACATTCAACGCTCGCTGGAATTGAGAAAATCGAGGATATCCTCTTCGGTGCCTTTTATGGCAGATCATTTAGTGGGATCCTGTTTTCAAATTGGGAGCGCAAATTCCCGCGAGCTGTTTGGGTTAGGTTGCTTGAGATTATCAAAGACTTCGGATTGACAATCTACCTGGAAACATGGCCACCGAATTTCTTGGAAAACAAAGGTCAACTTCGAACCAATGCAGTCTCTGGTCTTGTCATCAGGAATGCGAGCATCTTGCCAAATGGAGAGAAGCGTGACTATTTTGAGATGACGGATATGCAGCCTACTATCAAAGCTTTCGTCTCAGAGGCTTGCGTTAGGGATTTCGTCGTGATGATCTGGGAAACAGTCGACGATAATGCTGTATTATCTAATGCAGTTATGCGGCGTTCATTGCAATGGTGCAGCTTTTACAGCGCATTATGCTGGACATGCCGCCATTCTGCTCTGTATGATGCGACACTCAGCATCAAAACAATAGAACCACTCTCCGCCTTTGGATGGTTGAAACATGCAGATACCATGATGGCGCACACTTATTGGCGCCTGAACTCCGATGTCAAACGGGACTTTGTCGACATACCTGCATGGGATATTTTACGGGGATACTTTTCAAGTCTCGACGCTGTACTTAAGTCGGCTAGCCCGCAGGTAGAGGCCATGGACGATCAGTCAATAACCGTCCGTGATCCGTCAAATTGGTCAACGGTTATGAGTTCTCACGACAGCCCATTATCTGTGTCATTCACGGAGCAGAGTTATGATTCATGCGGTTGCGTTCCATTGGGAATCGATGTCGCACCTGTTGTCTTTGCTGAAATTTTGCAATCCCAGCTACATCTCAAGTCTCTGGGCCTTCTCGATGCAGTTCCCGTATCCAAAGTTCAGAGCATCGGCATGCTTCTGCGGCAATTCTGTGACCATTGGGCAGTTAACAGTGGGCCTATGAAATCTATCCAAGAGCTATCTGAGCTTGCGATCGATGGGTCGCTGCGCATAACCCTGGGTATGGACTCTGGGTTTCACAAGGACACCGATTCTCGGTTTTGGGCCGTCTACCAAATTGATTCGACGGGAATCGAAATCTTTGTCTCCAAAGATGCTCGGGATTTGGAAGGCACTGTACTGCATACATTTCTGTCTGCGAAAGGCCATTCTCGCCAAATTTGCTTTGAAGCGGAAACTGCTCTAGGAAACTGGTTGGACAACCTCGTTGGCAATACAAGCCTTCCACGGCGAATTGTGCAGGATATCGACACTCTTAGCCCAGAGGAACGACTTCTCCTACTCCAACACCTAACGGTAACGTATTCAACAGACGGAATATCTGAAGCCATCTGTACATACATTCGTAGACAACTTGTCGATGCACCATCTTTTGTCCAGCTGAAGGAGCTCAGCACAATTGGCTACCTTAACGGCTCTGTTTCTCCTGAAACTCTGGTACGCACCCGGGTGAACTGGTACAAAGAACGACAGTGCCAATATTCTTCAACTTCGACATGCCTCACTTTGTTCAATGAAGTCGATGTCACCTTCACTCGAATTTTGTCTGAACGGCGGGAACAGGACCTCGCTCATATCACCAGCTCTTTGTGTGACATTATCAAAGAGCATCAAATCGATGCGTACGCTGACATTATAGCGCTCTCATTATTCTGCGCTGCAAGGAAATGTGCGTTTGATGAAATCTACACGGAAGTAACAGATCGAAACCCTCTCTTCGGCATTCAAAACGATCAGGCCGCCGCTTTTGCGGAGGCGTTTGCCCTTGGGTCGCGCTGCGAAGCCTATTTTGATGTCTCGCCCAATGCTTTCGGAAAGTTGCTATCAGACCGTTTCAGGTGCCAATATTCCAAACGCGAGCTTCCTGACTGGGTCAATGGTGCTCCGCAGGTAGCTACTGCGTACGCTGGGGCACAGACAGATGTGGATCAAATTGACTGGGTCAGGCCAATGTCTCTGTATCAGCGCTTTACGTTTCTCAGTGCATTTGCTGTTCCCGCCTTGATTGACATCCTGCTACTCACCATCATCGGTCGAGGATTGTATCTCTCCACGTTCATGACATATGATCAGCAACAAAGTGCAACACTCGCAGTGATGATTTCTCTCTTGCTGTCAGGTGCAATTGGCGGGTGGATTGCGTGCGGTGGTCCGTACTATCTCGTCTCTATGGCTTTTGCTGCGGCGAATATGTTCATCTTGACCCGACTCATTGCTGGCATTGCTTTCACAATTGCAACTGGTCTTGTCGCCTTCATTGCCATATCGGCCGGGAGAGGCGCCGCCGCTGGAATAATCTTTTACCTTTACCTCGTCGCGTTGACAACCTATTTCTCGGTTTTCGCTTCCCTTGCCAGCTTCAGTTATCCCAAGTCGTCATTTCTATCTGGGCGCAAGATTATCTTCTACTGTGTTCCGATCCTATTCATTAGTCCGATCGTCACTACCTTTACGGGCCACGATGTTGCTATTTATCTGGCTACTCTCTACGCTTTTCTCTGGTGTCTGTTACTTGGTCTTCGGACAGTCGCTTCAAAGTGGGTAACCTGGTACCAGAGAATTCGGAGAACCGATGACACTGAGGTTCGAAAGTGGTATATTTCAACCTACAAAAACAATGACGAGAAAACACTTAATGGTTTCAGTGACCCGGCTGTTCTCAAGATAGCAAGAGAAACACTGCTTAGGGATGTTTTTGCCGAAAGAGAACGGAGATCATCATCCAAAGCAGAGCTCAGTGGCCTTGTCTTTGAACTTGCGAGAGATTGGGAATCGACCAATTTCTTGCTCGACTGGTATTGCAGGTACGCTGATGTTCCGCGGCCTATTCCTTTCAGTTCATCCTGGAATATTCAGCTCAATGTTGCACTGGACACACTGCGCAGCTCCCAGAAAGGTCTTCGCCTACACAATGCCTTCATTCATTGGCGTCAATCAGGCAAGGAGATTGGATGTGGGGTCCTATACTTCGTGATCGCGCTACTTGATAAATGGGTGGAGCTTCTTACTGGTGGCCACCTTGTCGGACTCTCGGCTTCGTTGAGGAACACATCACGTATGGCGATCGGATTTGGTCTGGCCTATTATCTGGTTGGGGCTGTTTTGATCGACATTAAAGCCCAGGACCTCGAGGACCTTCTTGGAAAACAGACTCCCATGGCAGTCAGAACCGCTCAAGACGCACACATTTCTCGAAAGCGTTATACCAGGTTCAAAATAGCCGTGTACTGGAGAACGCTGTTCAAATTCCTTATGTGGCATACCTGGAGTCTCGCTATCTCGACAGCTCTTGTCTGGACATTTCAGGATTCTTTGGAGGCAACGATAATGTTCCTTCTATATGTGCTCGCGTACACCGGTCTACTCTGGTACCAGTACACCAAGATATTTTCTGGCCCCCATGCCCTAAAGCCGCTTCTAGCCGGTGTTATTGTGGGGTTGCCCATTGGTATCGCATTGAAACAGTGTCTGCCTTCATTTCAGTATCCCCAGGTGATTGGACTTGCAGCCGCGACCTGGACTGCTGCGCTTCTTTCACTGTTCACGGCAAAGTTAGGGATGCCTAGGATAATCGACTCACTCGAAAATCCCGGCGTGGCATTTCATGCGTACACTACGCCTTGGGATTATCCCGAATGGTCGCAAGAGGAGCTACATGCCTTTTGGCAAAAATCATTGCAGATATCGCCCCACTCTCGCCTGAAGCTAGCGCCCAAAGCTCATCCGGGATTTGAAGTCAAGGATATCATGACCTCCCGCATAGAAAAGCTAAAGACAGAGGAAGCATTCCCCAACGCCGACGCACTCGTGAGAGTGGCCGTAGAGGGATGGGAAGAAGGGATGATCACAATTGAGCTAGTTCCTTCAGGGTCACTTAGTCCTGGTATCCGAGCTCTTAGTTGCCATACCGCAAACCAGCTGCATCTTGTCATTAGTGTTGGACGAGGACTGAAGAAACATATTGACGTCCATGCCAACTGCCAGATCATCGCTGAGACTCTGCTACACGCAGTGTCAGAAGCATTTATGGGAATGCCACATGAGCATGCAGTACTCACCGGATCACTTATTACAGACGGAATGACAGAAACAACGAGACAGCAACTTCATGAGGAATTAAATACGGCAACCGTTGTGCGCTGGGCTAGGAAGGAGCTATTGCGGCAGTTGTGCCTGGGGTTTGACTGTGATACCCAGTGGGAGCAATTACCGAAACAGATCCGAATCATGCTGTTAGATCGTTGTCTGGGCCGGCCAGGTCGGTTATCAGTCGACCAGGCAGAGTGGCTTCAAGAGAGATTGTGCCTTTCCGACATCAAAACGTTAGACGTCCACGTTGCTCGCTGCAATCTTGGTGTAGCCACCGTCGCCAGGATACTTGGCTATCCGCATCATGGGACTGGCGGAGCCTTGATCAAAGAGCCAGAGCGTGCGGCATACATTCCGCGTCCTCCAATCACATGTGGTATGGTTGCTCGTCTTTTGAAAGCGCCGTTTAGTTACTTTTATCATGCTCTTGGTTCCCTCAGTAAATTCGTTATTGTCGCTCTCGTCGCCGATGCAGAGTTCCAGCGTGAATTGGACCATGTCATGAAGCACTATACTGCAGTTTACCGCGTTCCTGTCAAACTTATACTGAACTTGATCTGGTGCTATGCCAAAATCGTGCAAGACACCTTCATGGTCTTCTTCCTGTTCCATGGTCGTGACGATGTCAAGCGTCTGTGGGACGAAACGAAAGGATTGACAATCGGAATCAAAAAAGCCAGTGTCATGGTCCAAGGCCTTGACGGAACCTTCACTGCCTTCTGGCACGTCGGGGAAGATAACCACTTCAAAGTCTACTACTACACAGGAGAGCACAAAACCGAACCGGACGATTCAACGCTCTTGAAATACGTCTGTACATACTCCAACGATCTTCTTCTCCATATCAGACAGGAGCTGAGTTGTGGTCAATTGGTCAATGAATATCACTACGACTATCACATACCGACAAGAACCTCGAGATTAAAGAAGAGTTTTACAGTGAAGGTCCCACTATCCCGACGTTGCGTGAACGGAGAGCATGCGTCACAACGTGTCCAATACAATCGCAACGGCCTTATTAGCTCTGGATCCTACATTAGGAACGGGAGTCTTGTGCGCTTCCAATTCCGTTACCGCAAGAATCCCCATTTTGGGGATGAATTGCTTCGTGCTGAATTCTCTTTCCCTCATACTAGCTGCTCGATCTCCTGGTGTGCACCGCCTCTTCGTCGCTCAGAAAAGTCCGATCGATGGATCCCTCATGCCAAAGTCACGAGGGCAACGTTTGTGCAAGGCTCCGATGTCTACGAGAGCCGTTGGTTATACGACCACAAATTCAACCCGGCCATATTCACGACTCTCAATGGGGAGAATGTGAAGACGCCAGCTTTCATTGAATATGACCATTTTGGGATACTCACCAAGCCGAAACACACCAGCTTTGTACGCGACAATCCACTCCTCTACTGTGATAGTCTAACTACCAATATGTTCCAACGGTTCCTGGGACTTACCACGAGACGCTTTCCTGCCTCGACTTCGCGCGCGCGTTCTCTGATGTGGAAGGCATGGAAAGACCACGTTGATTTCGACGGCGTAACCGTCCGCTGGATGGATGATCGCTTGCTACGTCGTGATAGAACTCTCGCTCCGTACTGGCGCCGTCGTGATTATGGCGAACTTGTCTCAGCGGAGACGTATCTGACCCAGCACGCTGATACCATCATGGCCAGCGCGGATCTCAACGACAATGTATCCAGCTGGACCTCACTCGCTGTAAAAATCAGCGACCTGTTCAACTTTGGTCCTGGGGGTGACGCTGTGATCAATACCAGGACCAAGGAATTTGGGTCTGATACGGAGAGCACACTTCATGTTATGGCCGCTGATACTGGAACTTGGCCTAATGAAGGTGGTGGTGTTTCTGCATGCCGACGTGACATAGTCAACCATTTACGGACTGTCAAGTGGCATATGATCTGCGAGTCGGCAAATGACTTTGGTATTCCCAAGCATCAGACTGAGCACAATGTCCAGTCATTGAAGATTATTCCACTGTGGGGGTTGGATTTCCTCACGCCAACGCATGGTCTGCTTAGGAATAAGTTGGATTCCGAGGTTGACGACGTGACATCTGCCAATGAGCTCGACATCAAACAGAACTTCGTCCCGATTCTGGCAACGCTGTTGAAGAGTTCTCGTGCTGTCAATCTTACAAGGGCTGACATTAGACAATCTACTCGAGCACTCGTGAATCTCAATACATACTTCCAAGGCTCCAGACATTGGACACAAGTCTGGAATAGCGACATCGTGAAGAAAAGCTGGGGCGAGCTCTGGTTCTCCCAAACAATGCCCAACACCGTCCCAACCTCCTCATGGTTCCAAACAGAACTCCCAACACTAGCATCCCTCGACGTCGCTCTCGAACTCTGGTACCGCTACCTCTTCATCTTCTCAATCCCCGTCCCCGAAAAAGTCCCCGACGTCTTCCAAGCCTCGCACCACAGCGTAAGCGCCTCCTACGGCGTCGTCTGCAAAATGAAGCGCGGCTGCACCCTCCAAATCTGGGACCACGCCATCTCCTGGCGCGAAGTCAACATCAGCCTCTCCTCCGCCCTCTCCAAGCTGCCCCCGTTCGTCAGAAACGCTCTCCTGGGCCTCATGCGCATAACCTCCGTCCTCGTCCTGCACCACGCGGACATCCTAACACCCTGCACGGACTTCTTCAATCCAGACTGGGAAGTCGAAATCGGAACCGCGCAAGGCACAATCCAACACCGGAACATCTTCCGCAGAAAATTAGACCCCGTCGTCAACGGCATCATCGATATGCAGAAATTCGCCCCCGTCAAGGAAATAAAATCCCAGCATCCAACAGTCACAATGCTCTCACACGTCTGGTACGCAAAGGATATAAAAACCGCGCTCCTCGCCGCAGACATCATAATCAACCACTGGCACTTCACCGACTACAAACTCGACATCTATGGCGCAATCGACAGATCCCCAATGTACACGACCGAATGTCAAGAGATCATTGCCTCAAAGGGTCTTCGCGGGAAAGTCACGCTCCGCGGTACCACAGATTCATTGGAAGTCTTAGAAAGAACATGGCTCTTCCTCAACTCCTCCCTATCAGAAGGTCTACCTCTCGCATTAGGTGAAGCCGCGTTAACCGGTGCACCAGTCGTATGCACAGACGTCGGCGCTTCACTCCGCGTCCTCAGCGATCCAGATGATTCCTCGCGCTACAGCGCCGTAGTTGCACCGAATGACGCTCTCGCACTCGCACGTGCCCAAATCTCCATGCTCGCGATGCTCGGTGAATGGAGCCAGTATGCTGATGATCCCGATGATATACCAGCGCCTATTCTCACCTCCAACCCTACCGCTGAGGACGTTGAAAGAATCACACGGCGGATGTACGAGAAGACTCCTCAGCGGAGGAAACTGGGCATGATGACTAGGGCTATTGTGCAGAAGTCGTTTAGTGGGGAGCGGTGTTTGAGGGAGCATGAGCAGATACTTTGGGTTGGGAAGGCGATGAAGGTTATGAGGAGTCGGTCTGGGAATGAGGCCGAGAAATGGGAATCGGGGTGGAATTGTGGGCCGGGGGGGCATGAGTTTTCGCGTACGGCTTCTGGGAATGGTAGGTAGTTTCTCTTCGTCCTTGGTCTTGGTGGTGGTGATTTGGGGGAAGTACGTTGTTGGTGGTTTTTTGATGTTTTTTTTTTTTTTTTTTTTTTTTTTTTTTTTTTTTTTTTTTTTTTTTTTTTTTTTTTTTTGATGGATGGTTATGACTAGATTGTGTTTTGTCCTAGTTTATGATTGATGTGTTATGGATTGTTGCCCTTTGATATGTCTTCTACGTTTTGATATCCATCGCGCACATACATCCAAGCGTCTAATGTTTACTCCTGGGGTCTACTTCGTGTCAAGCATCTCAAGTTGTCCACAATTAAATTCAATTATCAAAGCCATCAAAACGCCCTATATTCAATAGCAAAAATCCAATTGCAACCAGTACAATCCAACGCTTCGCCACAAAATGAAATCTATACTAAAACCAAAGCAACTCATCAAGATGCAAAAACCGAAATAGACCTCTTAGCCCGTTCCCAAATCGACTCCTCAGGAACTGGATGCGCAATCGTATGCCACTCGCCATTAAAGGCGTTGACGAGCCAGTTTGACAGTCCTGCGCTAATTAGCCCTTGCCACAAACAAATACCATAGAAGAGGGGACCCACGATCATAAACAATCTTATGCGCATTATGAAAGTTAATACTATGATCCGAGTCCGGGAAGACATGGACGTCGTAGTTCTCGACACCAGCGACGTCCAGCTTATCGAGGAGGACTAGGGTGTTCTGTAGATGGACGTTGTCGTCTGAGACGCCGTGCATGATTGTGAAGCGGACGTTTTCTTGGAGTGCGGACATGTCGTTTATCGAGGAGTTGTCGTAGCCGTTGGGGTTGTGGTCGGGGGTGTGCATGTAGCGTTCTGTGTAGATGGAGTCTAATCAGGTCAGTAAATGTTGTCTAAGGGTGTGTCGGGGCGGGTAGATTTACCATAAAATCTCCAGTCCGTAACAGGCGCAACAGCCATACCATACTGGAACGTCTGGCCAGCGTCCTGCTCGATGGTCTTCAAAGTCATGAATCCACCATAACTCCATCCCCAAATCGCAAGACGGCTCTCATCAACATACGGCTTCGCAGTCCAGATCTTCGCAGTCGCGATCTGATCGTGTGCTTCGTAGTATCCCAGGTTTCCGCGCACGATACAGCGAGCCTTGCGACCAATGAAGCCGGTTCCGCGTCCGTCAACGGTAACAACGATGTATCCCAGATTTGAGGCAACGTAGGATTGGAAGTCGATGTTGAATCTACGGTCCACGGTTTGCGAGCCGGGTCCGCCGTACAGATGGAAGAGGACGGGGTATTGCTTGGCAGCGTTGAAGTGTGGAGGGCGGCGCTCAACGGTTTGGAGAGTGAAGCCGTCAATGGTGACATTTGAGTAGATCTCGGTCGGGACGGCGTATTGCTGAACCAGGCGGGCTAGTTCTTTGTTTTCTTCGATTGTTTCCTGGTATGTAGCCTTTTCGCCCTTCGTGTTCATGATGGCTTGCCATGGGACGGAGGGGCCCTTGTAGCTGACCAGGGCATAACCTGTGCCGTCCGAGAAGGAGATATCGAAGTAGCCCGGTTTTGAGGTGTCTGTCAACGGTTTGAGATCGGTTCCGTCGAGCTTGACGCTGTATACATGACGCTGAGTTGGTGCTTCTTTCGCTGCGACGAAGTAAACCAGGCCCTTTTTCAGGTCGACAGCGGATGGTGCATCCACGACTTCCCATTCACCGCTCGTGAGCATCAGCGGTTCGGAGTTGTCCAGAGGAGCAAAGTAGGCCAAGTGATCATATCCCTCATGGACCACAGTTTCAATATATCCATCTGTTGGCCGTCCAGTGTTTGGATCAGCTGGGATGAATCTGGTCGACTGCGAAGGCTCAACCCATCCGCCATCTAGCTCCGCGACATTATCAAGTCTCACAAGCTTGCCGGTTCTGGTCTCTGTGTTGATCAGGAATACCTTGAGGATGTCGCTCTCGCGGTTGGTTGTACGGATCAGAACATTTCCTCCAGTTGCCCACAGCACCTCCATGATAATGCGGTCATCGTCAGGGAACTCCTCGGGGATCTCAACGGAAAATGCTTCGTCCTTTTCAACATCGTAGAACTGCAAGTCGACCACCGGGTTTGGAGCACCAGACTTGGGATACTTGATGTCTCTAACCTCGGGATATCTTTCAAGACCAGGTAGGGGTTTCTTCCCAGAGGGTCTGGACAGGAAGTACTGAACCGGATACTCTGGCACGGTCGACTCCTTGGTGCGAAGGTACGCAACGTACTTTCCGTCGTTCGACCACCATGTCACACTGTTGCCCGAGAAGACCTCTTCTTCGTACACCCAGTCGGGAACACCGTAGAACAGATCTTTACCACCGTCCTTCGTAACCGGAATGACCGTCTCAGACGACAGCTTCCGCAGGTACATGTTATTATCCATGACGAAAACAACAGCGTCCGAAGTCGGTGACCAAATAGCAACCTGAATCCGCGAATCTGGATTACCCGGATCCAAAGGCTGCGCCGTCTGGCTCTCGACGTCCAGAATCCAGTACTTGCCGGTATACGAATGCCTCCAATTCTTCTCATAATTCGACAAAAGCAACACCTTGTTCAGATCCGCACTCGGCCACGTCCGATACGGCACAATCACACTCCCATCAACAACCACATACCCCTTCTCCATCAACACCTTGCTCTGAGCATCACCCTTCCGATTCTGAATATCCTCAACCCGAAGATATCCACCCTTCCCATCACTCTCCCCCTGCTGAAGCAACAGCCCATCCTCCCCATTCGCCCCCGCAATCCACGAAATCCCATGCGACCGACCCAACCACTGCCCACCAAGCACCTGCTCCAACGTAATCGGCTTCCCGGAATCCGTAAACCCCGTCGCAGATTTCGAATCCGGCATCTCAAGCGCATCCATAGCAGCCTGATAATTCGGTCTCCGCTGCACCATAAACAACACGAGCGCTAGGACCCAGCCACCCACACACAGGAGCCCGAGGATCCAAACAACCCAACGAGTACGGCTGCTCGAGGGGCTCTTCTTCCGCGTACCCAGGAAGGGCTCGTCGGCTTGGGGCTCGCCATCTTCGAGGTCGCGGTAGGGTTCGCCTTCGATCATGGGGGTTGGTTCTTGGGGTGTTGGGTGGATCTTATGGGCTGTTGGCGTGTCGATGGATAGGCCTGAGTCGGTGGAGGTTTCGGAGGAGATGGATGTTGACCGACGGCGGGATGTTGAGAGGGAATCGCGGTTCCCTTCTTCGCTGGGATTCCCCATTGCTGTGAATGTGAATTGGCGCGTCGAGTTGTTAATCACGAGCTCAGCCAGCCAGCTGCATATGACCAGCGCAGGGAGAGACGGTGAGCTCGATGTTGCGAGCGGTGAATGATCGTTTCGCGTTTGAGAAAAGGTAAGTTATATCAGTTCAGTAAGCCATTTCGAATAAAATAAATAGGCGTCTTCCCGGTCGAAGCTGAGCTCAGGGAAATGGTGCGAGGACGTGGTATGTCGGCGGGCTGGAGATGAGGCTGAAGTGGACCGATAACCGATAAGGAAACAGTCTTGGCGATTGGTGATGCAACAAAGAATCGCGGTTATTCACCTCTTATTGAGATCCTTTTGAGGTTGTTCTTATTGATAATTCTTCAGATGTATATTTATGACTGTGTTGCCTCCTTAGTGTTCTCTTTAGGGGATATTGAAGTGTGCAGACTACGGAGTACATGGTATTCCGTAGGCAGAGATATATATCGGAGTGCGGAGTAAAGAAGATATAGTTATAGATACAAGGAAGTTATAGAGACTATACATTCTCAACAATATCTATTTCCAATATAATACTAATAG
The DNA here is from genome assembly GCF_001890805.1 of Aspergillus glaucus CBS 516.65. Classification (NCBI taxonomy): domain Eukaryota; kingdom Fungi; phylum Ascomycota; class Eurotiomycetes; order Eurotiales; family Aspergillaceae; genus Aspergillus; species Aspergillus glaucus. The sequence continues at coordinate 833,013 of NW_019170462.1, read as the reverse complement.
TTTTAAGATGAATTACTCGTAGTTCAAAAACATCTTTTCATTCTCCCCCGGCGCCTTCATTCAAATTACCGCGACAAAGCAATGTCATCAATTCTCATAATCATCTTCACAGTCTCAGCAGCAAGCTCAATCGCGCTGGTGCTGACCAACAAAGGCTGCAAGATGTTCTCTTCCGTAATGTCATCCTTCACACCTCCACTGCGGATGCTGACACCAGCGTTGTGCTGGCCCTGGGCATGGCGATGCCGCAGGTCAGTAACCACCCGGATGGAGTTGAGACCAGCGTTCTCAGCAAGAGTGGTCGGGATAACCTCCATGGCATCCGCAAATGCCTTGAAGCAAATGGACTCTGTACCAGTCAACTCGCGAGAGCGCATGGCCAGCGCGTGGGCAACTTCGATTTCGGGAGCACCACCACCGGCGATGAGCGCGCGCTTCTTCACCAAGCAACGGATGACACAGAGAGCATCGTGCAGCGACCGCTCAGCCTCATCCAAAATCAGGTTGTTGGCACCCCGAGCGACGATCGAGACGGTCTGGTTGACGGGGTTGATAGGGGCCTTGATACCGGTGATCTTGGCATAACGAGCGCCGGATGCCTGGACTTCCTCAATAAGGTCGGCGGTGCCCAGCTTGTCCTCCGTGAAGGAGTCAATGTTGGCGACAGGCTTGCAGCCAAGACTCTTGCACAAGAACTCGACCTCATCGCGTTCGATGTCCTTGATGGCACAGATCTTAAGACGGGAGAGGAAGTGGAGAGACAGGTCATTGACGGCGTCACGGAGGATGGACTTCTGAATCAAAAGGACGTTGCACTTGGTCTTCTGGATCTTCTTAACCATGTTGAGGATATATTGGCGCTCTTCCTTCAGGATCTTGTCCATCTGGCGGTAGTCGTTCACGACAATCTGGTTTTCCATCTGCAAAACATTCCGTTAGTATCCATCAAGTGGACCACGTGGGAGAAGTATAGCATACGTCAGGCTTGGGCGGGCTGAGCTGGAACTGAATCAATCCTATCCGGGCCTTTTCAATTCTTGTGGGACCACCACTGCTCTTAATAACGGGCTGGTTCAACACCAGACCGTCAACCATCTCACTGTCTTCGATGGTACCGCCAACCTTCTTAACAATCCGGATATTCCGCAGGTCGACGTTCTCTGCCGTCTTAGGGTCCACAACCTTAAGCACCGAATCAACGGCCATAGGTCCAAGAAGACCCGAGTGTTGCGAGACGATCTTCGAAGACAGCGACGTAGATGCAGCTTGGAGGAGAGTAGAGCGGTCCATCAGGTTAATCGGCTTGGACATGTTGTGCAGGATCTCGACGGCAGCGGCGGCGGCTCTTTGGAACGACTCGGAGATGACGGTAGGGTGAATACCCTTGGACAACAGACGCTCAGCGGCGGCCAGGAGACTGCCTGCAATAACGACCACGGAGGTTGTTCCATCACCAGCTTCCACATCCTGAGCAGCACTCAGGTCAACCAGCATCCTGGCAGCCGGGTGCATAACGCTCATATCCTTCAACATAGTGTTTCCATCGTTGGTCTGTGGGCGGTCAGCGTCGGGGTCGACTGTGGATAAGGACAGATTGGGGTTCGTACGATGATAGTGTTTCCCTTGGGTGTTTGGATCTGTAAACCATTAGCATTCCCCCTCCAAATGAATATCAAGTGCTCTTTTCAATCATACCATCTTATCCATACCCCTGGGACCCAACGACTGTATCCGTGTTAGCCCCTCATCCACCGCGAACCATTGACTCTTAACAAGCATACCGTTCTGATAGCATCGGAAACAGCTGTTTCACGTCAGTAAAGATGATTCCCAGCATCACACAATTGCCCATACCTCTTGCTGCCAAAATGTTGGACGTCCGCACAGCCATGGGCTTCTCCTTGTCCTGCCAGATTATCAGATTCGGCCCACACGTAGTATTTCTCCCCGCAGAACGAACGCACCTTGAAGGAGTTGTTTCCAGGGGGTCCCTGGGAGACTGCGGTCGACATTATGAAAGAATGTCTGTAATACAGACAGAATCCCTAAAAAGAAAAGAAAAGAGATATAAAAAGGGTGGATGATATGGCGTAAAAATGGTCTGGCGGCGGGCGCTGCAGGAGGAATAATTTCTTGGGAGGTGCTCTCCAAAGGCGGTGATGATGCTTGGCGCTACTCTGGAAGCTCTCGCCGCCCAACAACGGCAGAGCTCAACCGTCATCACATCACCGACCTTGTTTCTACTACTGCTACTGCTATCGTCACATCCCTTTCTTTCTCCTGTTTATTCCATTCATTTCTGCAGAGGGAACCAGGACTCTTCTTTCTTTCGCTTTTGACTTCGATACCCTAGAACACCTTGCTGTCTCGCAGCTGACTGTCACCATGCCTAGCGCCACGGGAGAGAGCTGGGAGAAGTACAAGAAGAACTTTGCGGATGAGGAGGAGCCTGAGAAGAAGATCACACCTCTTACAGATGAGTATGTGCTTGATTGCGTGGCGCTCACGATGGTGGTAACTCTGAGAACGCGGTGCTGATTGATCACAGCGACATTCAAGTACTCAAGACCTACGGTGCCGCACCGTACGCGACCGCATTAAAGAGACTCGAAAAGCAGATCAATGAGAAACAGGCTAGCGTGAACGAGAAGATTGGCATCAAGGTATTATAGTCTGTCGATGTGAGCTCTGGGATAAGTCTGACGTACGTGTCTAGGAATCTGACACCGGACTCGCACCACCACACCTTTGGGACGTTGCCGCAGACCGGCAACGTATGGCCGAGGAGCAGCCCTTGCAAGTCTCTCGCTGTACAAAGATTATCCAGGACGAGAAGGATTCGGATAAGAGCAAATATGTTATCAACGTCAAGCAGATTGCCAAATTCGTTGTCAACTTAGGGGAGCGAGTGAGTCCTACGGATATTGAGGAGGGCATGAGAGTTGGGTATGTTCTTTCTTTCCCCGTGATATGATGATGTGCTGACAAGACCAGTGTCGACCGCAACAAGTACCAGATTATGCTGCCGCTCCCCCCGAAGATCGACCCCAGCGTGACCATGATGACTGTCGAAGAGAAGCCCGACGTTACATACGGAGATGTTGGAGGATCGAAAGACCAGATTGAGAAGCTGCGGGAAGTCGTTGAGATGCCATTGCTGTCGCCCGAACGTTTCGTCAACCTCGGTATCGATCCTCCCAAGGGCGCCTTGCTTTACGGACCTCCCGGTACCGGAAAGACACTGTGTGCTCGTGCAGTCGCCAACCGAACGGACGCTACATTCATTCGTGTCATTGGTAGTGAACTGGTTCAGAAGTACGTTGGTGAAGGTGCGCGGATGGTTCGAGAACTCTTTGAGATGGCACGGACCAAGAAAGCATGTATCATCTTCTTTGATGAAATTGATGCGGTTGGTGGTGCTCGTTTCGATGACGGAGCTGGCGGCGACAACGAAGTGCAGCGTACTATGCTTGAGTTGATCACACAGCTGGACGGTTTCGATTCGCGTGGTAACATCAAGGTCATGTTCGCAACCAACCGGCCGTCGACTCTGGACCCTGCCCTGATGCGTCCCGGTCGTATTGACCGTAAGATTGAGTTCTCCCTTCCCGACGTCGACGGTCGGGCCAACATTCTTCGGATTCACGCCAAGAGCATGTCGGTGGAGCGCGACATCCGGTGGGAGCTCATCTCTCGACTCTGCCCCAACTCCACTGGTGCTGAGCTGCGGAGTGTTGCAACAGAGGCGGGTATGTTTGCCATCCGCGCACGGAGAAAGATTGCGACGGAGAAGGACTTTTTGGCAGCGGTGGACAAGGTCATCAAGGGCAACCTGAAGTTCAACTCGACGGCGACGTACATGCAGTACAACTAGAGATTTTTTGCATGGACGGATGTATGATGATATTTAGTATTTAGTGGATTCATAATACTCAGGGCTTCACTAAGACCAGTTGAGTAGATCACGTGCTATACCCCGTAACCCCAGACTGGCATGTCTTTAGCAGTACTACTAGTACTAGTATTGGTACTCCGGAGTAGTGTCGACGGTATATTCCGGACTCTTGCCGGCTAAACGAACACCGGCCACGTGCCCAGAACCCGTCCAACCAATTAGCAATTCCCGGCTGCCCGAGGATGATTACCACTGCGGACTTCATGATTGGCTGCCTCGGCCCCGGTCCTCCCCGTCGGCAAGTGAGGAAATGCTTATGTCAGCCGGCTTTCGCAAAGGCCGCCAGAAACGGATGATCCAAAGTGCATCTTCGAACCACGAGCCTGTCTCTCTTACCTGCCTTACGGTCTTGTGTGTGTCTCTCTTTGCTCAATTCTCTCCTCTCCTCTCCTCCCGGGCTCATAGGAAAGCGTTTCTCTCTTTCTTTTGATCCGTCCAGTCATCATGAGCTCCCTGGGCTTGCGGAGCCTAGCTCCCGCATCCAAGGTCGGTTACCACCCCTCCCTCGTTTGATCGCATTGCGGTGGTTTAGGACGACTACTGACTGCCTGTCAATAGTTCTCCCGTACTATTAACCAGAGACGTCTCTTTTCCTCGTCCCGGCCCGCAGGTATGGACATTCAGCCTCGCAACGGATCTTCGCTTTCCCGCAGGAACTAATCGAATTCCACCAGCCCGGATATTTGGCAACCCCAACAACCCGCTGCGCGCTAAGGAGGCCAATGGATACATCTCCGACAAATACCCCGTGATTGTAAGCGGATACCGGTGATTTGGTCAATTTGCGGGGTGATATCAGGGTTCTAACGGTGTGCAGGACCACGAGTACGATGCCGTCGTCGTTGGTGCTGGTGGTGCCGGTCTGCGTGCGGCTTTCGGTTTGGCAGAAGCTGGTTTCAACACTGCCTGTGTTTCCAAGCTTTTCCCTACCAGAAGTCACACTGTCGCTGCTCAGGGTGGTATCAACGCTGCTCTTGGAAAGTAGGTGCCCGTGCATCAAAACCTCGGCATTTGAGATCGGCGCTAACGTAGGGTTTTCTCGGCGTACAGCATGCACCAGGATGACTGGAGATGGCACATGTACGATACCGTCAAGGGATCCGACTGGCTCGGTGACCAGGACGCCATCCACTACATGACCAAAGAAGCCCCCGCTTCCGTTCGTGAACTCGAAAGCTACGGTTGCCCCTTCTCGCGTACCGAGGATGGACGTATCTACCAGCGTGCGTTCGGTGGTCAATCCAAGGAGTTCGGCAAGGGCGGTCAGGCCTACCGTTGCTGTGCTGCTGCCGATCGTACCGGTCACGCCCTTCTGCACACCCTCTACGGCCAGTCTCTGCGTCACAACACCAACTACTTCATTGAATACTTCGCCCTCGACTTGCTGATGGAGGACGGCGAGTGCCGCGGTATCATCGCCTACAACCAGGAGGACGGTACCATCCACCGTTTCAAGGCCCACCACACCGTCCTGGCCACCGGTGGTTACGGACGTGCCTACTTCTCGTGTACCTCCGCTCACACTTGCACTGGTGACGGTATGGCCATGGTCGCCCGTGCTGGTCTCCCCAACCAGGATCTGGAATTCGTCCAGTTCCACCCGACTGGTATCTACGGTGCCGGATGTCTGATCACTGAGGGATCTCGTGGTGAGGGTGGCTACCTGCTGAACTCGGAGGGTGAGCGTTTCATGGAGCGTTACGCCCCTACCGCCAAGGACTTGGCTTCGCGTGACGTTGTCTCCCGTTCGATGACCCTGGAGATCCGTGAGGGCCGTGGTGTCGGTCCCGAGAAGGACCACATCTACCTCCAGTTGAGCCACCTTCCCGCTGAGCTCCTGCACGAGCGTCTGCCCGGTATCTCCGAGACCGCCTCGATTTTCGCCGGTGTCGACGTCACCAAGCAGCCCATCCCTGTCCTGCCCACCGTCCACTACAACATGGGTGGTATCCCCACCAAGTACACTGGTGAGGTCCTGACTGTTGATGAGAGCGGCAAGGACCAGGTTGTCCCCGGTCTGTACGCCTGTGGTGAAGCTGCTTGTGTGTCTGTCCACGGTGCCAACCGTCTGGGAGCCAACTCTCTTCTTGACCTGATCGTTTTCGGTCGTGCTGTCTCTCACCGTGTCCGCGACATCTCCAGCCCCGGCCAGCCCCACAAGGAGCTGAGCTCCGACGCTGGTGCTCAGTCGATCCAGGACCTCGACTTTGTCCGCAACGCCGACGGTCCTCAGACCACTTTTGACATCCGTAACGCTATGCAAAAGTCGATGCAGTCGGACGTCAGCGTTTTCCGTACCCAGGAGAGTTTGGATGAGGGTGTTGAGAAGGTCACCAAGGTCGACTCGCAGTTCGACCAGGTTGCTACCAAGGACCGCAGCATGATCTGGAACTCGGACTTGGTTGAGACTCTTGAGCTCCGTAACTTGTTGACTTGCGCGTACGTACCCTGACACCCCGACAAAAAGAAAATGACATACTGACGATTATAGTTCGCAAACCGCTATTGCCGCCGCCAACCGTAAGGAGTCCCGTGGTGCTCACGCCCGTGAAGACTTCCCCGAGCGTGACGACGATAACTGGATGAAGCACACCCTCACATGGCAGAAGACCCCTCACGGCAAGGTCGAGCTTGGCTACCGTGAAGTCGAGGCCGAAACCCTGGACACCAACGAGTGCAAGCCCGTGCCGCCGTTCAAGCGTACCTACTAAGCGTGTTGCCAGGGGAGCGAGAGTGTTATAGTTAATGATGCATGGGTGGAGCACGTTTCACGTGGCAGCTTTATTTCGGCTACGAAGAACGAGTTCCATTGTGCCATTCCATTGTGCCCTGACAGGGGTGTCATCTGCCAACCCTGTCTGTGGTTTAGGGGCAGGTGATGGGCTCACGAAGGATGAAGGCAAAAGGCAAAAAGAAGACGCCATGCAAAATTCTGATCTTGTTTATTTGTGTTACTTTATATTTGTATATCCATATTTCCTTCCGCCATGTTATGTCTTATAGCAGTTTTTGTCATTATACAATTGGAGTTTCATTGGAGACACTACGTCCTGTAGATCTTCCCTCACAAACCACTCCGCACAAAAATACAAAATACAAATAAACAATCAGCACAGCTACCGTCAGCGATCCGCTGATCTTCTCGAAAATCGTCAAAACCCGAACAAATACCCAATCCGGCAATCGAGAACTACTCCTTTGTCCCTCAGACAAAAAATAGCCAATCGACCCGGAAACCAGCAGCCTTCAACAAAGACAAAGAAAGAAACAGAACATCCTTGCCCGCCACGTTGTAACCCTGTCATGGTTTAGTTTCCAATTTGTTTCATATACAAGAACAAGAACAAGGACGAGAAATGGCAGGCCAGCTGGGGTTTGATTTGAGTCAAGACGGTGGTCTACATCTCACTACTATCTTTGCTCCATCTTCAACACACACCTAATATTCCATCCATCCCATCTTATTCACTCGATCTTCAACTTTGATTCATGTGTGAATGACATATTGTCCCCTCACCAATCCCCAAAACTGGAAAGATGAACGCCCACGACTGCCCAGGTTTACAAAACTTCTATACTTGCTCGGCAGGGGATTTCAAGGGTTGTTGTTCGGTTAATCCGTGTAATACGGGTGTTTGTCCGGATGGGAAGGCTGCGAACCAGGATGAGAATACAAGTTCATTGAGTGACAGTTCGAGTACGTCGATAGTGACGGCGACGGCAGGGAATATGAATGGGCCGTTGATAGGGACTACGATGACTACAGAAGCAGCGCATACGAATACTGGTATTGGGGGAAGTGCTACGACTACGGATGCAGTGACTGGAACGAAAACAGGAACGGGAGCGACAACACAGCCGCAGGCTGGGACTGTTTGGTCTATACCGGGTGGTATTTCGGGGCCGTCGCCGAGGCCTGCGTTACTAGGGACTCCGTCTCGTCCGGATACGGTTACAACTACAGGAAACAACAGTACCAGTACTGGCACGAGTACTAGCACAAATCCCAGCACCAGCGCCTGCCCCTCAAGTCCGACTACATCCACAACCTCACTCTCTCCAACCGAACAAACCGAATCCGCAACCTCCAGCGCCAGTCCCAACCCATCCAGTTCCAGCAGCGGAAGCGGCAACAATAAAGCCCTAATAGGCGGCGTCGTTGGCGGTATCCTCGCTTTGGGAATTATACTAGCAGTGATTTTCGTATTATTCTGCCGACGCAAGAAGAGGAGAAGGAGGAGGAGGAGGTTTACGTTGCTGGCGTGGCATGGGCCGCAGTATGTTGATCGGGAGAAAGAGGTTGTTGTTGCTGCTGCTGGAGTCGGGTCTGGGGAGAGTTTATCAGGTGAGAAGAAGCAGGATTTCCGAATATGTCTAAGAAACCGGTAGCTAACTCGTAAGCAGGCTCTACGAGCTACAACTACAACCACGCCCAAGTCCTAGTCCAATCCCAAACAACACCCACACCCATATCCAGCACCATGCCAGCCACAAGCCCAAACTTCAACACGCACACCCCAACCTCAACAACCTGCCTTCGCACCCCAACCCTACCCTCCCCAGCACCATCCTTCACATCCCCTTCTCCAGAACGACGACACCCCCACCCCCTTTCCCCAATCCCATCGATCTCATCGAATCCATCCCTCCACTCAACTCTAAGCTCGAAACATGATATGGTGATGAGTATAGAGCAGGATTTGGGCGTTCATCCGGCGTTGAGGGAGGTATCAACGGAAAAAATAACAGGAACAGGAACAGGAACAGGGACAGAACGGGAAATAGGAACGGAGACAGGGGCAGGAACGAGGATAGACCCAGAAACAACCCCCGAACTAGGCGACACAGGCTTCTACCGCCAACGCGCCGAACTAGCAACATACTCCCAAAGCGAATTAATCAATATCCCGCACGAACGACGCCATCTTGTCCCTATCCCACCCCTAACCTCCTCTCCCTCTCCATCTCCCTCTCCAAACCCCTCCTCATCCCATTCCTCCAATAACAACCCCTACAAACCCAGGGGCACGAAAATAATAACCCCCGACGGCGTCCTCCTGTCCGCAAATTTCGAGCGCTTCCCCGGGTGCGAGGACTATGCTACTAGTTTCGCGCAGTGTTTTGATGGGTTGGGGATTCAGTTGGTTGAGGAGGAAGTTTTGCCGGGGATTAGGGTTGATGGGGGTGGGGTGGATGAGAAGAGGGAGAGTGATGATTTGGGGTCTTGATTTCTAATTCTAATTTGTGTATTTATTGGTTTTAAGGCCTGGAGCTTTGCGAAAATACTAGATACTAGACTCTTCTTTATATGCAGCATGTCTGTTATTGAGAGAAAGATGTATACTAATCATGATCATCAACTTTTATTCAAATGCATCATCCAATCATCCATATCCTATCCTAATCATAAAGTAAACTACAATAACTCCTTAAGCACAGAAGTCTGCTCGCGAACTGCCCTCTTACTCGTCCCCCCAACAGCATCCTTCAACTCCACCGCCCGCTCATAATCCAAACAAGCCTGAACATCATCGTCGAACCGCGCATCAACAGCCTTCAACTGCTCCAACGACAGCGTATCCATAGGAACACCGTGCTTCTCGCCCAGCGCGACAACACGGCCAGAGATGTGGTGGCCCTCGCGGAAGGGAACGCCCTTGCGGACGAGGTAGTCTGCGATCTCGGTGGCGAGCATCTCGGGGGCCAGCGCAGCGGCCATTTTCTCGGGGATGGTGGTGAGGGTGGAGAGCACGCCGGTGGCGATTTGGATGCTGTCGCCGAGCGTCTTGATGTGGTCGAGGAGGGGCTCGACGGATTCCTGGAGGTCTTTATTGTAGGTTGTTGGGAGGCCCTTGATGGTGACCATCAGGCCGGCCATTTGGCCAAAAGCGCGACCGGCCTTGCCGCGGAGGAGTTCCAGGCTGTCTGCGTTTTTCTTCTGGGGCATCAGGGAGGAACCGGTGGAGTAGGCGTCGGACAGACGGACGAAGCCGAACTCCAAGCTGCTGTAGATGATGAGATCCTCGGCCCAGCGAGAGATCTTGAGCATGAACGAGCTACCCCACTGCATGGTCTCCATGGCAAAGTCACGGTCCGCCACGGCGTTCATCGAGTTGTAAAGCAGACCCTCGAAGCCCAGCTCCTTGGCCATGCCCTCTCTGTCAATCTGGAACGGGTTACCAGCAAGCGCACCAGTTCCCAACGGACACTTGTTCACCCGACGAATAACCTCGCGCAACCGCTGCAACTCACTCGCAAACGCCGTCGCATGCGAGAGCAACCAATGACTCCACCGCACCGGCTGCGCCTTCTGCAAATGCGTATACCCAGGCATAATATACTGAATCTCTGCCTCCGCACGGGCAGCAGACACCTTGATCAAATCACACAACCAACCCTCGACCTTCCGCAACTCATCCCGCAGCCATAACCGCATGTCAGTCGCGACCTGCTCATTGCGCGACCGGCCGGTGTGCAGCTTTCCGCCAATCTCCTTGCCGACGATCTCAGAGAGACGGCGCTCGTTGGCGGTGTGGATGTCCTCGTCGTTCTCCTTGACGACGAAGGAGTTGGTGCTCCATTCCTCGGCGATTTGTTTGAAGCCGCGCTCGATCTCGGCGAATTCGTGGGCACTCAGGATGCCGGTTTTGGTGTTGGCGCGGGCAAAAGCGATTGAGCCGGCGATGTCTTGTTTCCAGAAGATGCGGTCGTAGGGGAGGGATTCATTGTATTGGACCATGAGGGGGTCGAGGCCCTCTGATTGTCAGTTAGCAATGGTGGGGGAGGGGTAACCAGATCGGAGGTCATAAAGTGACGATATCAGCAGTAAAGGATAAGTACTTACGGGTAAATCGACCTCCCCAGAGCATGTTCTCAGCAACCTTAGGAGCGCTCATTTTGATATCCTGAATTGGTGAATTGGTGCAATTGAATTGAGAGGAAGAGGAAGAGGAAGAGAAGTCGAGGAGTGAGTCAAGTTAAGGTCAAGCGGGTGTGCGACATCGGGACGCTAACCGCATTGGGAACACTTAGATGATCACCAATTATCAATTCCCCGAGCCCTGCTCCGGATGCTCGGGGCTGCTGAGGGATATTGTGATGACGGTGATAGTGTCAATGTACGAGATCCACGAGCTTGTCCCAAGTCTCCCTTTCTCAGTGTCCAAGCTGCAGACATATACTAATGGCAAGGACATTAACATCACCTTCTACAGTGGCTACTCCGCCGCTCCGCGGGCTTCAGACTGCGCAAAAGATATTCGCATATTTCTCTAATTACTCAATAGAAAAGTGCCTGCTTTTGCGTCAAGCAGGTAAGATGAACGCCGTCAAACTGTACTGAACCATGTACTAACCCAGTATTAGTCAATCGAGCAAGGTCTCAACCACCTTCACACCCCGCCTGACTTTGACAAGGATCCAAAATGCGTCGAGTAAGTTTTTTTCTGGTAACAATCCATGGCACACCGAAATGTAGCCTAATCAAGGAAAGCATCATTGCCGTTCCCGGCCTCGGGTCGGATATGACATGTACATGGGTATCGAAAGGCGTGCACTGGTTGCGTGACGAGCCTGATAATACTAATAATATGGAGACAAATCAGGATCCGGATGAACAAGAGGAGGAAATCCCCGAGCTCGGATATGGTGAGGAGCATGAATCGCAAAGCACAGCAGATGATAACGAGGAGACCGGTGAGAAAGATGTCCTAAAATATCCTATCACACAGTGGATCGAGCACGCCCTCGAGGCCACAGCCGATGTCGTGGAGAGTTTCGACATTGTCAACGTGTTCTGGGTGCTGGGGTCCAAACAGCGAGCCGAGTGATCGAAAGCGTACGCCCGATGTAATCCTGACATCGATGATGAAGGATTGGATTTCAACGAGCAATTCACGGTCATGCACGTTGCAGCGTATTTTGGGTACATACCCCTTGCAGATCTGCTTCTCAAGTCCGATCAGCGTGTCGAGGAGATCCAAGCCACTGACAGCCAAGGATTGCAGCCGTTGTACTGGGCCTGTCGAAGAGGGCACCTGAACATGGTCCAGAAGCTGTGCGAGGTCGATAGAGATCGTGGAGTACCTGCTCAATCATGGTGCCGAAGTCAATTGCCCCAACGGGGAGATCGGCTCTGCACTGTACCTCGCGTCTTCCGAGGGAGCTCTTGGCATTGTGCAGCAACTGCTGGACAGAAAGGCAGACCCTAATCTATTAGGCGGACGACAGGTCACAGCGTTGGCTGCCGCAGTCGACAGAGTGAGTCTGGATGTAGTGCAGCTTCTCGTCGAGAACGGCGCCGAGCTGAATCCATCTGTGGAATACAGTAATGGAAATGCCCTGGGTACAGCATGCTACTGAGGCGAGTATGAAATTGCCAAGTATTTACTTGAGAAAGGATGTGACCACACCAAGCAAGCTAGTGACGGTGCTTTGCCAATCGAAGCGGCCGCAGGAGAAGGCTTTGTCGACATTGTCCAGCTTCTTCTCCAGTACGATAAGAATCCAGACTCTCACGAAAAAGCCCTGCTCAAGGCTACAGAAAATAATAGAGAGGCGGTTGTTGCTCTTTTGGTAACACATTCTCCCAACATCCCGCGCGGGTCTGCATTCTACAATGCTGCAACCAAAGGCCATACGGGAATTGTCAAGAGACTAACACGGAATGGTATCGAACCGAAAGTTCTTGAACAATCCTTATATATCGCTGTTGATTATCAGTATGAGGAAACCGTTCAAGCCTTGCTGGAGATGGACATCGATGCTAATGCCGAGGGAGAGAAGTAAGTATTTACGACGAGCGTGGCAAAGCTCAGGAAAGCAGTGTGTGGAGACTCTGATTAACCATGGAGCCTTCATTCATACCAAAGACGGGGACAACGACACAGCCCTGACGAACGCGGCATGCGCAGCGGACGAGGAGTGTGTGCGATATCTTCTTGAACAGGGACTGGATGTTCAGCATATCGGAGATTGGGGAGGTGCGTTATACCGGGCCATTGAAAGCGAAGCCCTTGATTGCGTGAACACTCTACTCGAATATTGTGTCGATGTAAACCAAAAGGGGGGCGCATTACACACGCCGCTCCAGATGGCAGCTTACCAAGGAGACGTGGAACCTGTGGAACGATTCTGTAACCATAGCGCCGATATTAACGCAGTAGGAGGAAAGTATCATACGGCTCTCCAGGCAGCTGTTGCTGGGGACAACATCGAGACTGCCCGATGGTTGCCAAACGCCGGCGCGGACCCGAACGAAAATGGAGGCGAATATGGAAGTGCCCTACATGCCGCCATACACGCCGAGGATCCCATTCCACTCATCGATCTCCTTCTGGAACACAAAGCCGATATCAATGCCGTGGGCGAACGGGGTACACCACTGCAGCTTTCAACCGCTGTTTCCATTGTCGATACTGTGACTTATCTTTTGGAGACTGGAGCCCAGCATGGTATTTTCGCGGGCAAATATGGGACTGCTTTACAGTCTGCATGTTTTATGAATGATTATGAGATACTTCACGTGCTTGTTGACCGAGGGGCCGGTCCCTTCCTTCGTGGCGGTTATTACCAAAACGCATTTATCGCTGCAGCTCTAGATGGCATGGGGGAATACGTATAAGAGTGGCTTACATCTGTTCCGGAGCCATGGATTCTCGTCGAGGCTTTACATTATGCAATTTATTTCCGCGAGAAGGAGGTTGTTAAAGTGCTCCTTGACTATGGGGTTGATATCAATGTGAACAGCACCCTTTAATGATGATGGTGATGATGATGATGATGATGATGATGATGATGATTATGGGGATGGGGAGAGCCAGAACGAGGAAAATGAAGGCGATGATAATGAGTCCGAGGATGGCAGCGAAGGAGAAAATGATGCCGACCAGAAAGCGGAGGCAGAGGTAGAGGCAGAAGCAGAGGCAGAGATCAGGACAATGTTGCAAAGGCTTCTCGAGACGAACCCTCCACATCAAAGCCAGGCTTGCCAGTCCGAACATTGTACATGCATCAAGAGGAAACCTTTGCCCTCGGGAAAAGATACCGTCTCCATCCCTGCTGCCTATCCGAAAAGTCCTGAGCCATCCCATGTGATGCCTAAGCAGGAGGCTCACCAAGTGCCCAATGCTATCCAAGTTGGTCAGTATATGCATATCAACCAGCAGCCTGGCTTTGATGGTAGAGACTTCGACTAAAGCGCGTGCAATGGAAGCTACCAGCAGAGCCATGGCAGTCCTTGGTCCTCGCCTTCTGATGACGGCATGCGTCGTGGAAGGCATAAGTTTGGATTTAGAAACGCCTTCAAAAACTTTATGGATGATGTACTTTGATATTCGTGACTCCATGGCCTGCCGTTACTTCTATCCTTTTTTGAAATATGCAAGTATATAAACCATTTCTTGTAGTTTATAATGTATTCTTTTTCTCTATCATTTCATCCTTATATACTTTTGCCTCTTTCGTAATTGTCTACGGAGTTAATAGAACTTGAATCCCTTATGTCCCTCGTAGCAGCAATAAACCGACTGACTTGCCGAGAACATTGCCTCGAGTGAACCAAGACTTTTTTGACTGATTGAAAATAATTTCCTCTCGCAGCCTGCTCACATTTCTCACTTCACTCAGGAATTCTCTTCAATTGTATCTTTTTCCAAATCCACGATTGACGCGTTATCACGTTTATGTGTCTCGTAGTATTTATCATTGGGGATGGCCGTCGAGCGAAGCGTTCGTTGGGGGAACGTGTTTGCGCTCTTTTGCTGTGTCTTTCAAGATATGGTAGACCTTATTGCACAGCGCATCCCGTCGCCATTATTCCAGACGTATTCCAGGAGCTGCTCGCGGCGCCCGGGATCCACGGGGAAGAATGGATGGTGAGGATTTTCTGGCACCGGATAACGATGTATGTCAAAAAGATATATGCGTCGTATTCACCACTAATCGCTGATGTCCCATATGTGGCCATCAGCAGACGTAAGAGCCCGCATTTTAGTGGGCGATAGTAGTTGATTGAACAGGTGACCTATCGGCTATAGGCTAGCTACTACGTTGCATTCAGATTGGTAGCTATAGGAGAAAGCATAACGTTTTATTTGTAGTTATGACATCGATACTATGTCCGTAAAGCTATTTGAAAATGACTGTTGCCGGAGAATACTCCGGATAACTCTACTATGGAGAACGCCGGCAACCATCAGACTGCGCTGAACGACGACTGGATCAAATTACAAAACAGGCAGGCCGTGAGAAGGCAAGATTGTAGCTTGGTTCACGGCATGTCCTCCTTTAAGTCCTTCAGAAACTGCCTCCGAGGCATCCTCAAACTGCTGTGAATCGCATCTCGCGCTTGAGTCCGCACAAAGCCATTTAAGCTGTTAACATCACCAATTGCGCAGAGATGCCATCTCTCTAGGTACACCGTCTCTCCTAAGGGGAATTCCAGTGAAAAGCAGACCTCGTTTGTTCAAAATCCTGGATTGCAAGGCAACAGATGACAAACTGCATAGTTAGGTGTGTCGATTGTATTATAGGGGGTGGCTGGAACAAGCGTGGAACAATTAGAACCATGAAACGTTTTGAGCACCGATTTTGGAGAGACATAAGTAGATGCTCCAGTGATCGCGATGAAGACTCCAATCGCGGAGTATCATTATGGTTTGCTTCCACAAGCTATCAGCCAACTATTATCTCAGCTCTGTGGTAGTTTGAAATTTGGAATGCTCGTCAACCCGACAGAGACATCCTCAAACCACCGTAAGAGTGCCTAGTGCGGTGTTCGGGTGTTGTTTAAGTTGTCGAATTTGATATGCAGACCAAACGCCGACAGATCCCAGGTCTTTCAGAACCTCGTGTCACTTGATAGAGCTCTAGTGAACGCATATCTCGGATCTTCGAAGTTTCCGACTGCAAAGCAGCAGAAGGCAAGTTAGCTCCTCCGTTGTGACAGTTGTATTATCGAAGGGGTTTCGAAGGGGTATGGAACAAATAGAACCATGATGTCCCCTAGGTACTGGTTTTGGAGACGACGCTCTTAGTTCTTGGTTGCAGGGCTGATATCATGTAATTAAAAACGGAAAGACATGTGTAAGATAGAAGAAGAGTTGTAATGGCAGAAGCAGCTTGAATTCGCTAGGTCTAGGGCTATCAACAGTGAATATCCGACAAATAACTCCCATCTAGAGCAGAGTGAATACAGACTACGGCATAACATTCGACAACATTCCCGGAAACGAAAACTCCCCAAAATCCCACTCCGGTAAGAAAACATCATCCACAGCCCCTGCCCCTGTCCCAGTCGCAGTCCCAAAAAGCCCATCTCCAGGCCAAACAAACCCCTCCACAGAACCAGCACCCTCAACAGCCCCCCTCGCCAAACCCGAAACTTCGACTGACGGAGGCTCTGCAGATAATGATGAGAGACTCGCCGCACAATCACAAAGTTTCCGATCCAACCCCGGCGTCATCCTACAAATCGGATGCATAGCCACACACCGCGTCCCCCGAAACAGTGTCAACACTTTACGTATCAACATAAAATTATCCTCAGGCACAATCCCCAACTGCCCCGCATAGCCCTTCGTAACTTCTAACAGAAAATGACCCGCGAACGCAAGCATAATATGGAAGTAATGCGGCATTCCTACAAGATTCGCCTGCAGCGTTTCTTCATACAGGATCATTTCGAAGATACTTATCGCCGCGTCATGCGCCATAGATGCAGCTGCCATAAAGGGTCCCGGTATAGCTTCGCCCTGCAGACCCTTAAAGACCTGATGTCCTAGATATAATTTCCCGAACTGGTAATGTAACTGCAGACCCCTGCGCGGAAAATCACCCAAAAACGGATCTGGTTTGAACATCGACGAGAAGCGCGTGAACCATTTATCCAGCTGTCGGGAGTAATGCACGATTTGGTTCGCCATAGTTTGCGGGATGCGTGTTTCCGTATCTGAGTCGCAGCCCAGCACGTCGCGGACTTGGCTCATTATCAGAAGTAGGGCTACTTGCGAGACGATGCGCACGTCGGAGTCTGTTACGTCGGAGCGCCGGAGGTACGCTTCCCAGCTTATTGCGATTTCGGTATCGCTGCGGAGCAGCGGGTCTCGGTTGTGCAGAATGGAGAGGTGTTGGTCGCAGATGAAGAGGAGGTACCAGAGTCTGACGCGGTCTCGCATTTCTGCGGCGGCGGGGTTTGATCGTGCATCGCCGGAGCAACTCCAGAGTCTACCGAAACTACGATGCAAATGAACGTCTGCGGATCTGCGAATTGCGTCGCTGAGCAGGATTCGTGATGCATCTGCTAGCCAGAAACTGCTGATGCATAGTGCGCGGATGTACTCGAGGTCATGCTTCTCGAAGAGACTTTGCGAGACTAATCGTCGGAATTCCCGGTTACATGCTTCGTATAGCGATTGATCGCCCGGGTCATGTAGGGCGGAGACGGTACATATCGCGGCGAATAGAACCGGATGACCAGTCCGTAGTCTTTGGAGGTTATGCAGACGACTTCCTATCCCATATAGATACGAGTCAACTCGAGTAAAGTATCTATCGACAAGTGTTTCTGCATCGGCCATGCTAATTATGCCCTTACTGACGAGGTGTTGTGATACATGGCGACGGGACCTGGATATCTGATTTGAAGGTGTCTCTGCAGAGCCGGAGCCAGGACTTCGGCTGTGGCTGTTACTTCCTAGTTTTGCGATGTCGAGATATGTATCTATTGGTGCTTGCACGGCAGATGGTGTGCCGGGTGGTGAGACCTCGCAGCCTGGGAGAGTCTGGTCTTGGTCGTTGTTGTTGGTTGTGCTTGGTGGTGCTTGGCTACCGTTGACTTCTGTATCTGGGGCTGAGATATCATGGTTGCTGTGACTGTGACTGTGACTGTGTAGAGGTTTTGGTCTATCTAGACCCAGATGCTCACAGATAACACCTAGTGTACTATGAATCTCGCGCACGTCCGCTTGCAAAATATCCGTATTCCTGAATTCATCAACACCTATACCCATATAAAATAGGATGATGTACCAAATGACTCACTTGGCCTCCTCAACCAACGACTGAAGACTCTTATTCAACACACACGACAGCTCGCGACGACGACACCGTGTACACGGCGGAACGCCATCTGGCATATCACACCTAATCTACCATCCATTAAAACCCATTTTAACAAAAGTTTATCAGCAAACCGCACCTTCTGCTTCCTACATGCCGCACAAGCCGTAATCTTACGGCTAATAGCCGGAAGACTCTCGTTGAGTTCAGCTGCGACAGGGCTAGCGTTTGAATTATGAGTATTCGGGCCGGCTGGTGTTTCGTCGGGTGATCGCTTCCGTTTGTTCATTGTGTATGGGTTTTTTGGTGGTTTGCTTTTTGCCTAAAGGGTGGTTATTGATGGGACGGAGTTCGGGTATTGAGTTCCCCGCAAATTTAGAGTGCCGCCACGCGGGGAATCCCCGGATTATGATGCCGTTTGCTAAGAGGTTGGGAAATTGCAGTTAAGTAATAGAGATTGAAGGAGATTGCTGGATTTGTCTGTTTCGTTGGGGTCTATTTTTGGGGAGTTAAACGAGGCTCAACGGGTCCACAGATATGCCTCGGAAATCGTTTCCCGTTACCTCAACCGACAGTAATTCAAAGTATGTAGAGTCTCGACATTAACATTGATGCATTATTTGCAATCGGAGTATCTTATAGCATAACAAATCAAATTCCCATAACAAAATCAACAAACACGTGCCGGGAATAATTCCATAACACCCTCTATCATGCATAGTCGCATAAATAAACAGAAAGTAGAAAATAAAAAGAAAACAAGCCCAAACACCGTTTATGCATTATTAGCGCACGAAAAACTGCCAGCTGCCCCTTTGCTATCTTCATGGATAGCAAGTCCGGACACCCAGAGACCACAGGCGCAGATTGTGGTTCCAATGCCGACGAGGCCGACGTTGGCGAGGAAAAGGAGGATTTTCTTGGGGGAGGAAAAGTAGTCGCCCCAGTACATGTAGAGCCAGAAGATGCCGGGGAGGCCGTCTACAGCACGTTAGAATCCTGTCCATATGATAGTGAGGGAAGGGGTGCTTACAAGAAAACCAACTGACGAACAGAGCGCTAATCAAACTCAAGAGGTCGCTGAAAACAGGAATTGCTTCGGCGATGACCCACGAAATCGTCCAGAACACAAGCGTCAAACCGATCCAAGCACCAGTACCCAGCAAACTTTTCTGGTGCATGACATTAGTACCACGGAAAATGCGAACATAGACGTTCTTGATAGCCACGTGGCCCAGGACGACACCTGCGATGACAATTGTAGGAATAGCGATACCGTAGGCGATTTTGCGGAGGAGAGGACCGGTCGAGCCCAGCGCGGGCGAGGCGACACTGTCACCAGTGTAGCGGTAGATCACGGCAGCGGAGATGGTGTAGAGAACGATTTCGAATCCTTGTTGCATGCAGAGCGATTTGGGGAAGTCTTCGGGGTTCTTCATTTCGGCGATGAAGCCAAAGTAACCGGGGTGGCCACCTGAGTCATTAGCATGTTGTCGAGAAGAATGAAAAGAGGGAAACGTACAGTAAGCGAAAACAATGTTGGTCACAGCAGTAAAGCCACTGACAAAGTCGGTCTTCTGGGTAACGGAATAGATACCCTTACCCGGGCGCTCAACACCAACACCGATCATAGTAATCACAACAGCCACGAAAATACTAACGAACGAAGCCATGGCCAGCCATGACACATTCTTCATCGTCCGAGGCAGCGAAAACAAAAACGAAAGAATCAATCCGACGACGCCAAAAACAATCGAGCATGTGCCGTGTTCCGTCAGGGTATTCATCATAACCGTAAACGTGAGAAGGTGACTGCCGGTGGCAAAGAGGAAGAACAGCAGCTGTCCCATTTCGAGAACGTTGCGACCAACAGGGCCCATTAGGATATCGCCTGCGTCGGCCATGCTGTGGATGAATGGATATTTTTGCCGGAATTGGCCGATCAGGTAGCCGGAATATGTCGAGATCACACCGAGACCGAAAATGAGGACGACAGCTCTATAGATTATTAGATACGAGCAATTGCAATTGAGCGAGTGTTGGTGACATACGGTGCCATTCCGATCGAAGCGACAGCAGCTGGGAGAGAGAGGACTCCGAGAGAGACCGTTTCAGCAATCATGACTATGACTCGGTTAGAACTGTATAGATCGAAGTAGAGGAAGAGCGCGTCGTACTGATTCCGGTTTGCCTATAGAAAATCATCGTTAGTATCAATGCGGCCAAATCGCGACTTCAGAATAGCTGCTTACCACCAGGTCAACGTCTTGTACTTGATTTCAGCCGAATCCTCAGCTCCAAAAGGATCGATCTGAGCCGAGGGAGGCGAGCTTTTCACATCCTCTTGGTCATAGTATTGAGGCTCCGGGCCATTCTCAACCTTGATATCTTGAGCCATGATGATTGAGATGACAGTGAGAGAGGAACAAGAGGAGAGAGGAGTGACAAAACTGGGGAGAGTGACTGATGAACTAATAAACTACACCGTCCGAACCAATGCAACCGCCTTTCTCGTCTCCATTTCCCGAAAGGGTAATCAGACCGCGGCTCCGAGCGCCGAAAGAGGAAAGGTCTTCAGATTTTTCAGATCCGATGTCGGGCCCGGCGTGAACTTCGGCCCGCCGTTGTGTCAGGACGGGGTACACTAATTGTCATGTCCAATCACCGTATTCCTGATTGTCTGAAGCTTGGCCGGAGTTCTCTCCAGACCCCGGCAATTCACGCTAACGTGCCGACGCCGGCATGTAGATGTCACGTGATGCATAATCCATGTTTCCTTATTGGTAGACCGATGAAGCCCTATGGCATCTGTTCTGGAATACATACGACAGAGTTCTGTACCTGTTGATCGTTGCAGGATGACACGAATGACAGGAATGGTGACGGACGAATCAACGCAAGATGTCAGATTGAGGCCTGAACAAGCGGAAAACCATTATCTATTAGCTCTTTATCTATCATGACTTACACGAAGCTCACGACTCATCTGTCTGCACCTTCTCCCTTGTCCTCGTACTCTCTCACAGCAACCACACAACCCCCACCGCACCAACACCTCCCCATACATATCCTCCGACACCATCTCCCGAAACCCCGTCGCCCCAGCGCCCATAACAACATCCGGATCAACACCACTCGACAACCGTCCCAAATTCCCAACCAACTGGTTCGTAAACCCGTTCTCGACAACAGATAACATGACTGTGCCAACCAGATTCATCAGAAAGAGGACGATCGATGTACTGATGGAGACGTCGCGGACTGGAAGTGTCTGTACGACTGTTAGGGTGGTTTGGTAGCCGAGTCCTGTGCCTGCGCCGAAGATCACTTGGTAGCCTATCCACTCTGGGTGGCCAGAGGTGGGTTTGAAGGTTGTTAGGAGGCCGGCGCCGAAGATCACTTGGTAGCCTATCCACTCTGGGTGGCCAGAGGTGGGTTTGAAGGTTGTTAGGAGGCCGGCGCCGATGGATGTGAGTATGACAGCGAGGTAGGTGAAGGGGACGGGGTGGCCGGTTTTGGATGTCAGGGCGCCGCCTAGCGTTGAGAAGATGACGAAGCCGAGGACCATGGGGAGGTTCATGATGCCGGATTTGATTGCTGAGGCACCTTTGATTGCTTGGAACCAGATGGGGATCTAGCGATTCCTTATTACTATGGTTTAGACAAGGACGAGATTGTTTCACGTACATAGTAGAGCATAATGAAAAACGGCCCGATGATGCTGGCCCCGAAGATAGCATCAGCCCAAATTCTGCGGTCTTTAAACACCCGCTTGGGCACAGTGACATGGCTCTCATCTCGATTAACAGCCTGGCTGGTAACAACACTCGTCCCCCAACTCCCAACACCCGCAATCGCCCTCTCAAGAATGAGGACCAGCGACGACGGTACAACAGCACAGATAATCGATCCCAATTCAAACAAGAACAGCGCAACCAGATACGTCCACCGGATCGAGCAAAACGTATACACTTTCCCCCATGTCAGTTGGAACGCGCAGAATGTCAACATGTAACCGCTGGCGTACCAGCCCACGTCAGCCAGCGCGTGGAATTCTTCCGTGACTTTGAGGATGGCGGTTGAGAATATTGTGCAGTCGAGGCCCAGGAGGAATATGGCTAGGGCTATGGCGAAGACGATTAAGGTGGGTTTGAATTTGCCTGGGTATTCGGGTTCTGGCTCGGATTCTGTTTCTGGGTCGGGTTCGCCTTCTTCGTGGGTTTCTGCATTTTCGGGGAATAGGGATTGATTGCGAGGGGAGTGATGGGAGGGTCTGATGGCTGTTTCGGTGGTGGTTTCTTGGAACATGTTGGTATCATGGCAGGGCGCGGTGTTGGGGGTTTGTGTATACCGGAGGGAGAGACGGCTGAGGCTATCGAGATTTCTCTGGAGGAAGAGAAACACAACAATGACAGACACAAACAAGGAATGTATGTCAGATACAAGGAGATCGACTTGCGTGGTTGTTGCATACATACTTGGATCTGGGAGATCCATGTGTATCCCTTTCATAGATCTCGATTAATGTCGGTGGAGTTCTGGAAAGACGTCTCAAAGCGTAAAACTTCTACAGAGTATTAATTGAAAAAAAAGCATAGGGACCCGCCGTTATCATCGACCTCCGAGTCGTCTAATAAATACCCTCCCTCTCTGCAAGACCACTCATCGCAACAACACGGTTCATGAACCACCTCATCTCCATAATCCGCATATCAGGAAGCGGATGAGTCTCCGGGTTCACCGTTACCAACGTAATAACATCTCCCGAGTAAACCAGACGTCCGTTAATATTGTACAAACCGAGATTGCATTGCTTAGGGTCAGAATTGGGAGACAGCCGCGGTGGAACAGTCAAGCCAACAGGACCAGACTCCGCTTTCTTCAACCACCAAAATTGAACATTCAATCAAGCCCCATCTGGTGCCGTTTTCAAAGGTTTCAGACCAAAGCACCCCATGCCATGCAGCACATGCGCATCGGGATTCAGGCAGATTACATTCTGCACCTTTTCCGTGTCCAGCTGGTCCCCGTAAATAAGCTGCCACCATGCGCTGAGCCGTTCTTCATTCCAGAAGATGCGGAAGGTTCTCCAGAATTTCTCTATTTCCGCTATGGTGGTGTATTTTGTAGAGAGGGGGTATATGTGCGAGATTTTTGAGTACATAGGATTCGTCTTCGTGATGAGGCAGTCCCTCTCGCGCCCGATGCATTGGATGATTATTAGTACCGCTTGCGAAAAACGTATATGTTTTATTTGGGAGTTGGTACCAGTTGTGCCACAGCATTTCGTACTTGTCTTGTCATCATCGTCGCAGATCGTGTCCCTGGATAGGAATGTGCGCTGAGTTCTCGCAGGCATTCTTTGTCGGCTAGCCACATGCAAGCCCATGTCGTTCGAAAGGTAATGTCTACATTCGCCTCCATAAAGCTGCTGATCTTTGCGGCGATGCTTTCTATGAGGGCGATTCTCTCGGGATCCGCAAAAGTCGCTTCCGTGTTTGACATTGTTGCTTGGTAAGATGTTGCTCTGGGTCAATTCGTAGGGAATTGTTTGTCATGGCAACTTTCAGTCGATTGGTTTTATGTTGGCACAGATTGTATCAAATATGAAGAACTGCTGCTAAAAGAATTTGAAGGGAAAGACTTGATCTGCCGGCTATCCAGGCAAGACAATGGAGTGGCATGTTTCAGCAGTACTAAATGGCAAATACCGTCATTTCTATCTTCAGAACTAGTAATTTCAAACTGAACAAATTGTCCTGAGGGAGACTGGTACTACTCGACAATGGTTTCAGTGAAATTACTCAGGGAACATCGCTGTCCCGAACAGTCTGTTACCTACGAACCAAAGTGGTCGATGTATCAAACTGCATGCATTCAGTTTACATCCCCAGGGCCTGTTCTCCAGAAAAAATGAACTGGAAAGCCATAATAATTTCAATACTATCGCCAATAGTGCTTCTAACCGCTGCCGCTGGTGCCTATCACTATAAGAGAAAAGCTGATGCCAAATATCATGTTAGCCTGGCGACGACGAAAATCGGGCCTCCAATTTTGAGCAGATGCTGAATTGCATCAGACGACCCCTACCAACTCATCAAGCTGGGCCGTCAGGCCATAGATCTCCGAACACGGCCAGAAGATAATCGAATAACTACGACCGCTAACACCTACGATACCTATCACAATGTACATGAAAACCGCCACAGTCGGCGCTACAAGTCACATTACCCGAGATGGGCTTTTAATATCTGGTATTGAAGAAGCCAGTCGTGTCCGAAGTCGGCGTATGAGACCTGTACTACCGATACCTCGCAAGACCGTAGGACCTCTCATCCAGTGTCAGTGTCATACTGGAATCCTCATCAGCGACCGCATTTAGTGGCGACCCTGCCGATAATATCAAATAAGCCAGAGTTATCCTAGAAGGCCTGGTTTATAGCTGGGGGAAGCGGAGCCTTTAACTTCCTAGGTGCTGCCCAATGCAAGTGAACAAATCGAATAATGGACTCCAGCACACAGTTCGAACAGATAAGGAGGTAATAGAGACAAATTTTCGAGTTCATCTTGAACGTGGCTAACAGAGGACGCAACTTAGAGAAATAGTCAAGCATACACGACACCGAGCAGAGATACAAGCTACTCCGATCGACACTACAAGTTGCACCATTCTCAGATGGTTATCTGGTACCTGGTATTCATGAAGCCAATCGTTCGAAGCCGGCATATCAGAGAGTTCCAATCAGCTCTCGACAAGTTTACCCCCGACGGCATTGCCTGGGCTCCTCTGTGCCTTGAGAGTGTGGCCCAAACGAGCTTTAGTCTAGAAGGGCGGTTTACAACGGCGTCGACTGCTTGGCTTTGGGTGACCCTGAGAACATATTCGCCAATTGCGGGTACTTCTCGGGAAGCTCAGTCTGTGACTACATTGACATTCTCACGGTTACTCACCTTTACTCACCTGATTTTCCTTTGGCATCAATTAGCATTTATACCCAGGGTACCAGCATGCTACCAGTCAAGACACACTGCCGGAGCGTTCTGCGTCCTTGACAGTTCGAACACCGACGAACATCTTGCGTCCCAAGACTGGAAATGACAAGTATTTCCACTGCCTTGAGGGTCTAGTTGAGTGGAGAATCAACTATAAGACAGTCAGTCCAGCGCACTCCAGTTCCTAAATTGAAAGACCTCATCCTACACAAAGTATCATCTCTCGATATTAAAATATCCTTTTAAAAAGGCCTCAAGCTGGCGAGGCGAAAGGACCAGAAATTTCAACGAGTGGCTAGGGCGGTTTCATGGATTACAAAATGACAAAAGTTGCAGTTCGTGAAATGAATTTGGAGGACGTCGAAGATATTCGACCAACTTAGGTATTGTGGTATTCGACCAACATCATGGATTATCGTTTCAAATCGACAAATGCCACAGTCAACAAGTATGTCGCTGTTCGATACGATCAGTGCCGTACCAGTCTGATGACACCAGATCGACACGAAAAAACCAGAGTTTGGACTTACTCTACGAACATTAATACCGCTACGATGGGGCCCTTTACCCGTCCTTATTTCCCAAACCGAGAAACTAATCCCCTAATCCCTACCATAGCGTGGGTGCTCAGCGTGAAATAAGTCAAGGCAAAGCGTCACAACTCTAGCGAGACGACTGGGTAAGGTAAAGAACAAATTGACTGCGTCTGAAGTGATGCTTTCAGAAAATATAAGGGAATGGGTGTGAGTATTAATGCTGTCCCACCGATATGTTGTGAGCTACGATTCAGTCTTTGCCGTTTGTCAAGTTCACGAGTGCTGTTCGCGTGTCGACCCTTCGCTCTGTTGGTACACGCCACACAAACCAAGCGGCGAGTACTATAGTCGACAGAATTGTGTTGACAAGACAGTCCCCATAAGCCTGATTGGTAAGATCATTGCCGTTGCAGGACCTGCGCAAAGCCGTCGCAAAGGTCTTTCAGAGAAGCCTAGCCATTAGGACTTTGGCGATGGACAATGTGTGCAAATGGTCTACCCCTGAGCACGATCAATTTTTATATAAGGGCAGTATTGACTTGCTGATCTGAACAATATATCCGAGGGGAATTTAAGGCAACGATATTCAACGTGTGAGTATGACATGACACTGGGCATGGCGAACAGTTCACTGGCAAGTATAGCCAACGAACTGACGACGAAGTTCGGGTCGCTCAACGTTCAACAGGAGGCTAGTGTGAAAATACCCGCAAGACCAGGACGCTCTGGATACCTGTATGTCGCCTGTCGAACGTGAATTTTGACGATGACGCGATCTGAATGCAACAAGGTCAATTTTGTGGCCCTTAACCAAGCGAATAAGCTATACTCGTATAATTACAAGCAAGCCAGATCGCCAGATACATGCGCGACTCGCACGAAACGATCATGTCGCTAGAGACCCGCGGCTCTTCGTCAACTCGATACAACTCTATGATAGCCGATTCGTGCGACTCATGCACAGTCCTTCCATGTGGTGGATATTCCAAAACAGTTGGAACAGGCTGCCTGATGTGCCCCTACCTCAGGAACAACAATAAGCTGGTGTAGTTGGGAAGTGAATGAGACGGAATTTGAAATAAACAACTGAATGAAGGTCTCATCGGTCATCCGGCGCCGCTTTCAGGGAAAAACCCACCAGAATCCAGTCACGCGTTGGGAACTAACTCCCTCTTCGTGGCTTACGGATTTGCAGGCGCCAGTCTTCCAATCTTTAGGGAGATGGAAACATCGCGTTGAAGCAGGGCATAAGAGCCTACTGACAAAGGATAGAGGTAGTCATGCCAACGGTTCGTGAGACTCACAATGGCGTAAGGCATCGAGGCCGGCCCTGAGTACGTCAATGAATTAAATGCCGAGTGTGACATTAATGGTGCAGTGGCCACTTGGTTTGATTCGCATTCATATGACACATGCTTTAGTTCTGCTCACCTCGAGAAAAAAAAAAAAAAGAAGTTGTAGATAAAATCAAGACGAAGGAAAAGGCTGAGTTGGCATCGCTTCGGGAGAAGATGGATGCATTGATACAAGGCCTGGAAGAGTGGAAGAGGCGGTCCATTCCGGCTACAAAGACATCGAACTCTAGGGCAAGAAACAACCGACCTAGAAGCACCCTTGTTAGTCAGTGTGAAGGCAGCCAGTAATGGCAACATTGCACTTGTAACGCAGATGGTGTCGCTTGAGCAATGTATTAAAGTACTGGAGCAGCGATTTGCAGAGGAGGATGCCCGCTCCGGCCACGCAGTTGGATCCTCGGAGACCTGTCTGTCAGCACACAAGGACAACTGTTAGTGCGATATGTCTAACTTTCCTTCGAGTCATGTATTCTGTAGGTCGTGCTTGACCCGCATGTGTCAAAATGACCCTGTCTGCCTGATATCAACCTAGTTACAAAACAAGGTACGAAGTAAATAACATCGCAACCCTTACTTTTGCTGTTAAAGCACAGTCCCCATCTCTGCACTCTATCTGCTGCTCCTGACTGACTCTGTTCCTGCATATGCAAACAAACGAGCCCTACCCACTCATCCCTTGCGACGTACATGATCTATCAAGCCGTCGTTTGCACCCGCATACTGCCGAACTGCCAAGTAGCCAGCCTCACCTCATCCCATCACGAAATCGAAACAATAACCCGCGAAGACCATTACATCATGTCGATATGATATAATTTCCTGATTAGATTTCAATTCCTTCTTTTCTGCGCTTATCTCGCAAATTCAATGCCAGCCCGACATAGACGATCTGTGATATCACAAAACCCTAACAACCCTGCATCCTGCACCATCCCGCCATCAGGATCCAACCAACCCCTCAAGAAAAACCAAGTCCTGGTCCTTCACTCAGCCCACTGCATTTCCTGTCATCTACTTGTAAGGAGAAGATATCAATATCGACATCGAACTCCTTCCCGATTGAGAAACTCAAAGCGGCTTATCCCTGTCCTGTTTAACTCGCCATACATGGCGCGTTGCAGATATGATATATTCGATTCCTTTGTGCTTTGCAGTTACGTGCCTCGTTGCGGGGCTGCGCCAGTCACACCACCCCGTTCTTTGTCCCGAGGGTGTTGGCTTGTGTGGTTCATTGGGCAGTGTAGAGTCCGTGCCGTGTTCGTGTCCGTGCAATAAGAGGGTTACGGATACGGGAGAAAAGGGGAGAATGGTGAAGGAACGATATGAGCAGGAATAAAGGAATGAAGGCATGACGAAAGGGAGGAAGGGAGGAAGCGGACGGGCCGAACCTAGTAGATACGATTATCGTGTTTGATCAATATTCCGTAGTTACTCCGTGTAGAGTTGTATGTCTATATTGACCCGTAGTTTACCCTGTACCCATAGTAACTACTCTGTACCATCGACATCGCTGTCTTGTCTACACACGACTTTACTTTCTGGGTAAATGCAGCAGCAGTACTCCGCACCTGTCGTATCCCATTAAGGCATACATACGGAGTACAGAAAATGCATGAGGGGTATAGCGAGCGCATCGCGCGTGTGTTTCAAGAATTATTCGGCCTTATGGCAGACATGTCATTTCAAGTCGTCGCACGCTGTGGCGTGATAGCTGGGATTAGGGGCTTGCATTGGCCTGCAGATGTGATGCACTGCGATGCAGGTGTAAGCAAACTTGTTAAGTAGAGAGTGAATGTGGAGACGGCGATGCGATGCGAAGCAACTGCAAATGTCGCGCTCTACACTACTTCTTATCTTCAAGTTACAGATGTCAATATAGTGTAGAATAAAAACCAACTTTTTGTCATGATAAAAAAAAAAAGTAAAATTAACCTACACAATTCCTTTTGTCGTGTAACCTCCCTCCACCGGCAGTGGCACTCCGCATTATCCTGTCCTACCTACACCGACTAATCCAATCCCCTTTCCCAAACAAGGCAATGAAGAAGAATGCAAAATAAACTTACCTGAACACTGCACCTCAGATAACGATCGTCAAACAACAGTACTATTGGTGCGAACCTGTACTACGCTGCAGGCAATGTGACACAGAACGCGGGGTGTACCGGACAGGTCAGATCATCTGGTGTTCCTGCATGATTCGTGTGTATCGGTTGAAGTCTATGGTGAAAGTTAATACTGGGAAGGAGATCGTGGTGGTGAGTAGAGTTTATGGGATCACGAGTATGTGTGTGGTCGTGCATTTCCGGGTATGGTGATTTGTGTGTGTTTGTATGGTTTACTTTCATAGAGAAGAGAGAAGAAATTGGTAGTAGAGGTGGTGTGAGTGAATTGATCATGACAGAGTAGTATGTACAGGCCCAAGTATAATTCATTAGATTGAAAGAAAACAAAATATCCCAATAGGTACCATTCTGGTATCCATCCGTGTCCAACGCCGCGCTAATTGTTCAGAGAGAAAATCGAGAAAAGACGAAAGGAAATCGATCAAAGATTGTATGCCGGAGAGTGCCGGTGGTGAACAAAAGAAACATGCCGGGTATTCGCTATTTTTGGTCGCTTGCTGAAAAGAGGAAAAGAATAGAAAGTCGGATATCGAAATAGTGTTGCACAGATTGAACGAGGAACGAGAGATAAAAGAGCGGATTAATTCGAGTTGGTCCGTCGGCGCAGGTCATTTTGACAGAGGATTTTTCGAATTTTCGAGACGAAGCGGTCTTTTGTAGATTCTATTCAAGTTAGATACAGTTCTGTATAATTATCAAGGATGTCGGAAAACTCACCATTGCTTTTGCGACTCGTTCTCGATTCCTCCTCGAAAGTAGACCGTGTTGGGGATGAATCGGACCAGTAGTTGACGCTGTGATACCCCGAATCGGAGTCGGATCTGTTGAAGTATTGTCCGTCGGCTTGGAGTTGAAGAGCGACGACGTGAGGGTAGAGGTCTATTAATGGGTAGAGAACCTCCTCTGAGGAGCGTTCTCTTTCCATGTCAAAGTCCACACTGTTCTGTTCCGAGTCAATACCGAGAAAACTAGAGAATGCAAATGGGAAAACTCACGTATGGCTCGTAGTTGGTCTTGTAAGACATTGTGAAGTATGTGTAAGGAATGTGTGTAGAGAATGTGTGGAAGAGAGTAGTTTGTAGAGAGATTGTTTTGACCGGATAAGTCTTTTGATTCCAAGTTCTGTGGTACAAGACAATGCCTTGTGGGCTCCGTGGATTTATATCTCTCCTCGACAACTGAAGCATAGCCAGCCAGCCGGGTGGAGGCCAGCGGGGCACACCAAAAAAAAAAAAAAAATAATAATAATAATAATAATAATAATAATAATATATTTTTTCAAAAAAAAAAAAAAAAAAAAAAAAGAGGGCGTCATAGATGGAGAATCGACATGCATTTGCATTTGGAGCTAACGATGTATTTTCATTTCTTTTTCGGGCTCTCGTGTGTTCTGATTGATCGTGGTTGGGACCCATGACGCTGACGAGTGGAATATGATTTGACATGATTTGGTTGAGAGCGTCCCTGATCTGCCCTAGTCCAGATTCACTAGTTGACGTGGGCAGTCGATCTTCTATCTTCTATACTAGGTAGGGATTGTCTATTGGCCGCATTTGATTAACTTGGCGAACTGGTTTAGTTAGCTTTGCTTAGGCCGATTGGACGTGTCATTTCATTCGCTCCTGCACCACAGCTCAATTCAGACATTTGAGACACCGAGTATCTCCCCTCCCACTCTCCTCAGCCGGTGGGAATGTAACCAGACGATCCCGATCTATCTGGATGTGTTATGTATGTCACGTCGTAGGTTAGTTACCGTAGTAGTGTGCTAAAATGGCATTCATTTCCATTGTGACTTCTCACATTCGCTATTGATCTCCTTTTTCTTTTTTATTATTATTGTTCCTTCCACCAGCTTCTCTTTCCCTTGATCCCTGTTCGCTTTTCCGGCTGGTAAATCTGTAAGTAACTCGGTTCTCCGCCTACTGTACTCCGTAGTGACGATCTCACCATCGAATACCCGCCTGTCGGGATTCCTGTTCGCTATACACCTTGGGGTTGTCTTATCATCGCGATCAAGAGAGGCAAAAAAAAAAAAAATAAAAAATAAAAAATAAAAAATAAAAAATAAAAAAAAAGAGAGAGAGAGAATTGAACGCTTCGCGCGGCTTCAATTTCTTATACTGCATGACTACGTACCACGTTGTATGTAGCCGGTTGAGATAGGTCGTATGCACCATGGAATGATGCATAATCGTAATCGCACTCGCACGACCATCTCCAACCGGTTTCGCTTCACCATGGGAAACGTTTAGGGGAGAGAAAAAAAAAAAAAAAAAAAAAAAAAAAAAAAAAAAGTTAAAGTCGACGGGCCTCCCCGCTGCGACAACGGATGATTCAAATGATTTCCTCTATTCTCCGTTCTAGTCCGTCCGTATGGTGTCCCGTGTGCCTCTCGAAATCCTCCGTACAATACTTTCCCTGCACTGAGTCCAGGCTATGTTCGGTCGTAGGCATGTCCGAGGCCATCGTTGCAATTTGGCATTGTTTTTTGACACTATCGATCAGTGCACAGTGTCAGGACAGTTTTAGTGTATGTCTCCTATAACCATGGAATCCATGAATCATTTTAGCCCGAGCCAGACCAGACTCGAAAGAGTTAAAAGCCTGAAGTGGCACTAGTTGACGAGTCTTCCAAATCTTGCACCTTAGCGTCTGGATCGTGTCCAGGTTCCTGGGACTCGTTGCTCAATCAGGCATTCATTAATCAATTCGTTTAGTTAATTAAGAAAAATACATACAAGTACTAGTAAAGAATAGGGGAAATCCGGTTGCCTGAGGCTGAATATGTTGGGGCGCACTATTTCTAAACTAGGACTAACGCGAGGGCTCGGCGGCCCTCGGGGTTCCAAAACAGGGATAGTTGTGGCACGGTCTAGAACACAGCCACGCAAGGATTACCCTTTTGGAAATCGCTGCGCCACATCACGGGACTGATTTGCAATCGTGGCTTGATATATGTGGCTCGTGTGGTTCCTGTGGCTGGAGTTATCTGTGGCTTGACCCATATCGAGCAGGGAGTTATTGGGAATAGCTTCAGTCTCCTGCAGCTCCACCCTCGCTCTTGCACACAAATCCTTTTCCCTCACACTTCCCAACAACAGATTGACCGGGAAGTCAGTGCTTGGACCATGTAATCCATGATCCGCTTCTTCTTATGATCTGCTTCGTTCTCGCTTACTGTGTCTCCCTTGACACCGACTTTGTTTCCATTTGGGGAAAGCCTTTGGCGCCGGACCATGGCTCTTTTTCTTTTCCAGGATGAACGTGATAGTCTATAAGTATAAGGAGAGGTTGTTTCCCCCCTCCCTCCTTTCCTTGAGCGTCTCACTTTGATTTCAATCAACGCTGTCAAAAGTCCTCAAAGTCTACTTCTTTGTTACCCTTCTTTCATTGTCCTTTGGATATTCTTTGTACATGCCTCCAGTCAACCATGGCACCAAACGCTCAGGATTCCGGAGAACGTTACTTGCAAAGCTCTCCGTGCTTGGGCTCTCCTCTCGGACACTTCGCTCAAACTCCAACTCCCATGAGTAAGTTCCTCTTATCTCTTCATACTCCCGTGACTAGTTTCTGATATCCCGTGGCCCCGATTCAGAGGCTGAACAAATTTCCGGTAGACCTGAGCATATCCCCAATGGCTCCTCTACTGAGTTCCCGTATGGCTTAATGAGCCCGATGCAGGAGCTGCCGGTCCGCATGGAAGAGGCACCTGCTGCAGAACCGGCCCGTGTCGATCCTACTGAATGGTATCCGCACTATTTGATCTGCTTGCGGCACTTTTTGGATCACGCGCAGCATACGCTTCCTGTTCAATCATTGGCGACCTTCATTAATATTCGTCTTCCTTGCCAGCGGTCGTCTTATCCTGTCTTTCAGTTCACTCAGTCAGAGATTTCTGCCGCATCTGTTTCTTTGACGCCGTACATCCGACGACTTATTGTTACCGGCAACGATACGCCATCAGTTTTGCAGGCATTTTTTGGTAATGGCTGGGAGGCTGGCATCGACTACATTTGGAAGCAGGAACGCATGAATTACTTGTTCACGGCCAAAAGTAGTGGATGGGCCTCGACCAAGGAAACCTACGATACTCTCCCCGATGAGCAAACCCCAACTCTACGACCTCTTCGCAACCCCACGGAAGAGGAGCTGTGCTCAGCTGACGCGCGATGGAGCGAATGGCTAGCAATGGAGGATTGGATGGTTGGACCGCGAAGTCCATGGTAAAGGGGAAGCGTCTCATGACGATGTGATGGGCTACGATTTTGACGATAATATATCACTCGTTTCGAATCTTTCTTTTGTTCAGTATTTTTTTTTTTGGGGGGGGGATTTCTGCAGCGAAGCAGTTTACGTATCATATTTCCTTTTTCTGGTTCCAATTTTGGTGTAACTATCTACAGCAGAGCAATATATCGAATCTTCTTTGTTTTGGAAATATCCTGGTTCATCCTGTAGCACAACTACGCCACGTGATACCGTCAACTATCGCTGGTTACAGCCGGTTCGGGTCAACGGGAGCTGGACTGTCAATTGATGACAAGCGTTGACAGCCACAGCCTCACGCCAAGTTAACATCCCCTCAGTTACATAGCGTCATGACTACACATGGAGCATACCAGCGAAGAGAAAAAAAAAAAAAAAAAAAAAAGCATCCAACAATGAGATGCAGTCGAGCTAAGAAAGGAGATCGATAGTTCGCACTTCACAGCGTGCGCACCGCCACAATTTCGGAGTCTCCGAAAGGGATCGACAATAGTCAAAGGCGTCCACATTCATTTACCTTGTCCAGTTAGTCTAGTTTTCTGCTAACTATGGCTCTATCGACTTGCATGACAAATTGCCGGGGTTTGCAAACCGCACAAACATTAAGGAGTATGTATGCTTAATTTATCTGTACTTCACTATCGATCTTGGGGGAGGGGTTTGGTTTGGGTTACTCGAGCTGTGACTCGTGGATGAGAGTTCCCCTCGTTGTACGGGGTGTACAAGTAACGTCATGGATAGAGTCTATTTCGATAGTCAGCCCTACAAAGTTGCAAAGCTGCAAAGCTACCGGACTATGTTGAAGCCTACCGGAGTTGTTCGGTCGATCGACGATGTTCTTCGAGGATATGGAGTTGAAGATGTTCGTCAATCTTCGGACTTTGATTAATCATTCGGGCCCAGGATGTCATCCCACACTTATCCCGATAGGGACTGGTCTTGAGCATCACATCACTCTACCAGTGTCTTGGGGATTTGAGGTACGGAGTGCCAGTCCCAGGGGCAGCACCAGCCACATCATGGCTTGCGTGCGGAAATATTTTCTTCACTGTGGCAGAGGCACCGAATGTCAAATCTTCAAGCTTGGACGCGACAATCGCTATTATCTCGGTGAGTTTTGAGTGGACGGTCAGGTCGCTGTCATCTCCACTTTACTTGCTGTTAACTAACTAACTAGTGCGACAGTCTGACAGATGATTATGACAAGGCAGATTAACGCACCTACGCACACCTCGAAGTACGCCGTACAGAATACGCTGGCAGATATTAACAATTGTCCACTTGTCATTGTTTATTCAATCTCGCGTGGTCTGTGTTTTTCTTTTTCACAGAGTACAGGGTTTTTATTCGCTGTACCGACGCTCTGGTTCTGCTGCACTATATGTATTGACTCCACCCCTTGAGATGATTTGCTTTTCTTTCTCTTTTTTTTTTTTCTTTTTTTTTTTTTTTTTTTTCCGCGCTGAAGATGACAGGTGCCAGTCAGGTCAGCCATGATTCGGATTCGGAGAATAGCGATTTAATCTACTTCAACGGAGTACGGAGTCCGGTCCACCGTCCACCGTCCACACGTATTCGCCGTATACAAAAGTCACGCTCATGACCGGTTTCTGCCAGATCCGCAATCTATTCCCACATGGTCGATCTTTGCTTCTCATTCGATGGACGATTTTGACAGGTGCCATCGCTCCTCGCTCGATCTCGCTTTCCATTCTGTTCCATACATAGTATAGACCGCGGTATTCTACCGAGTGTGCTCCGTCCGGAGAACACCGTACTGGCAATCCCGTTTAATTTCCCCAGCTCCACATGCCAGACTAACAGCCTAAAGACTATTGTCATCGCGATAATCATCAATCAGATCAATGCAAGTCCATTGTGTCGGGTCTACGGAGGGCAGGCAGTGCTCGACAATCACTACTACCATGGGAGAAAGTCGTCGCTCGACCATAGCCATCGGCCTCCTTTCGGGGTCGTCAATGAAGATAGATTGATGATTGACACGAAATTGCCGACCGTACCATAGCACTGGGCGATGATAGTCAGGTACTATGTACACCATATACGTACGGATACGGCGTTATTCGGAATATTCACATGGAATTGGTGTCCTGTCGGCAAGGCACATTGAAGTGGCTGGCTGAGTATACACCGTCGTCGGTGGCTAGCTGAAACTCCACGGCACAATGGCGAAGCTCGCTAACCTCGCTACCTGGAAATATCCGAAGGATTTAGATAGCCCACCAGGTGTATCGAGTTATAACCCCTAACTAACGCTTAGCTACATACGCGACATGCATGATGCATGCATACCAGGTACAGTATACGAAAATCGATCAGTCACATCCAACATTCTTCTCGAATCCTTCAGACAGATTCTGGAAAATTCGAGAGTGGATTTGTCAGTTCGTTGGGGGTTGGGGTTCGTTGTGTGTGTGATTGTTCACATTTGCAGGCTGGGGGAGGGCGTACACCGCTGGTTTGTAGATCGTAGAGTGATGTTATACGTCGAATGTACTCCATATATGCGACATTGTATTTGTGCATTATGCAGAATGCGAGGAATTGTTTTGATAATTAATTATGCTTTGTTTTGTTTCTTTGATGAGTGATGGTGTAGATTAGGTAGATGGCGGAGAAATATATAACTATCGAGTTCTACTGTACGCAAGAGTCCTAAGGACACCATTGTAGCTGCCAACAAGCATAGTATACCCTGTAAAACCAACGAGATAATCTACCCTGTCCAGTGAACGCATCTTAGCCCAATCCATTTACTCACCCAACATCTCCAAAAACTTTTCCCCCAGCGCCCCCGCCGCCATCGGATTCGCACCACTAACCACCTCCCTATCAACCGTAATCCACCCAACCTTTGTACTCACACCCTCAACCATCTTAGCCCCCGCCTCTCTAAGCTTACTCTCAACCTTCGGAATCTCCCCTCCCATAACAGTCTCCATAAACTTCTCCTCCGCATCACTCCAACAAGTAATGCGATACCCCGTATACGCGAACCCCCGATCACTAACTTCTCCCGTACTCAAAAATGCATACGGCCCATGGCAAATAACAGCAGTCGGCTTCCCCTTCTCATGGAAATGCCATAACACCCTCCCCAGCTCCTTGTCATTCCCGAGATCCGTCAACGGCGCATGCCCGCCTGGTATAAAAACCCCGTCGAACGAATCAAGCTCCGCGTCATTGATACTCCCAAACGGCCGGGGGCTACTAAACCCATTCTCCCTCCTCATTCTCTCAATGAGTTCGTTTTCTCGCTGTCGCTCGTAGAAGTTCCCCGCGAACGCGAGGAGGGATTCACTGTTCGGGTCTGGTTCTGGTTTCAGGCCCTTGGGGCTGGAGAAGGTGATTTCGTGGGAGGATTCGAGGAGCTTTGTGAGGGGTTTTGCGAGCTCCATTAGGAAGAAGCCGGTTTGTTGGGGGGTCGTGCCGGTGGGGGTTTTGAGGGGGTAGGATTTGGCGTCGGAGAGGATTATGAGGATTTTCTTGGGCATTTTGGTGGTTGGTGTTTGTTTGGTTTTGATTATTGATTGGTAGGCGTGTTGGTGTTTGCTTTTGAGGGTTTGTTTGATGGCTATATATGGTGGCTTTGTTCGGGGTATATGGTATGGTGACATTGTGACATCGTCATGACATATGCGCTGCAAGCAGTATTGAGTGTTACATGTTGGGTATGCCCTGTATATCCCTGTTCATATAGACTGGCATGCCGCCCAGTAATACCGACCAAGGTGTGATGGTGACTACCCACCATGAAGTCAGTCAAACATCTTGGTCTATGGGTGTTTGCGTGTCATTCTCTGCTCCACCCCACCTGCTCACCGCGACAGATATGGATTCGCACCGAGCTCGCACTCCCCATCAAAAAGCCAAAGAACCGAAATATGACTTGCACGTCGTGCCAGGACAAACGGGTAAGGGTAGGCTTTTAAGATGCCCTATTCTTGTTATGACTGTTCTCAAACATGGAGTACAGTAGTCACTGCCTGTGGAATACATGACCTGCTTCAATCGAATCATGTATAGTTCCTGCAGGTTCATATGTATACCCCATATACACATAAGAAAGCCCTCACACCTCATCCCATGGATCTTCCTCTTCAATGAATGGGAAAAAAGACCGAATTAATTCGCCGCTTATCGGATCAAATGGGAAGCCATGATCAGAAGTGGGCGAGCCCGGTGGTGGACTTTCTGCAATGTGGGCTTTCGACCTCGATGGAGACTTCTGGCGGAGCGATAATTGCTCCCCACGTTGTCGTTGAATCGAGTCGAGCGAATAGCCCATGTCGTAGTCCATGCCTTGGGCAATCCGCCGAAAGCTACTGTCACATAACTCCCAGGCACGGCGGGATGCGAGGCTGTAGTCGGACATGGCCAAGAGCCAGAGAACGGCTTTTCTGCTGTATTTTAGGATATTTTTCTCCTCCTCAGGCTGGTGAATACAACCGAAAGATAGTTCTATAAGAAGGACAGTTACTGATTGCATGAGATAATGCAGGATGCACCACCACGGGCAAGTCCGATAGAGCCAAATAGGATCGGGAGAATTGGGGATTAGGTCAAGCATAAGGCGAGCGGACTCCAATGCAACCAATGCCATCTCGTGGCTGAATGTAGACCTCTGGTCTGAGAGGGTCGGCTGAGAACCACGACGACAGAGACACGGACGGCCTAGTGTGATCCGTGAGCTGTAATAGTGAAACCCCAAGAGAAGCTTTGTACGAAGCATCTCCTGACCCTGGTCTCTCAGATTGGTAAAATCATACGCGTCTGGAAGATTCGACTGCCAAAGTTCAACTCGAGTTCTCAGAATCCTAATCCGGCTCTCAATATGGTCCCACGAAATTGTGCAGCAATCTAGAGAATAAACCTGATTGACTATCTCCTGAGCTATGACCGCCAGGTCAGCGTAATAGAGGAAACCCAGTGCGCTACTGGGAGGCCGGCTCTTTAGCCATGAAGCTTCATCTTTTTTCTGTGTGTAACTCGGTCTCTCAACGCCTTGGGGATCGAGTAGCACATGCCGTATATGATAACAAGCTAACTTTGATTCGATTAATTCCAAATGCAGATCGTGGTTGCCGAGGAGCTCAGCCACACCTGGCTCTGACGGCTGCTCCTCGTCAAAAGGAAGAGGGAAAGGCGTCTTGAAAGCCCCATCTGAAATGCATGTAACCCGGCCGGTCATGATCCCAAGCATGTGTTCTAATGTATAGACACACCACCACACCTTATAGCGCGCTTCCTTGGAGGCGACAACTGTTGCGTTACTGGTGTTCTTCAAGTTCAATCCAAGGGATAAGGATGACCGAACTGCCAGTGCTGCAATTCTCCAGGCTCTGCAAGTTGTTAGTGACTTTTCACGACAATGGGGTCATGACTGACTCAGAACCCACCTATTGAGTTGATCACATGCGACTAGGTAAAACGCAGTCAAACCTTCAACCTGAATTTGTTGAAGATCAGGATGGCTGAAAAGGATGTCCCCGTTCATGCTAAGAGTACGAGCGCGGGTCAGGTACACCAAATGATCGTGACTTTCGCCTCGCCAGGGGGATTGTGTCAGGTGGGCATGTTTGGCAGCGATGGCAAAGATAAGATTCAAGATTGCCAACCACTTGTCACCGGGCCTTGCCGAGCCTCTAAAGAAAGTCTGATACTGTGAGCGGAAAAGAGGGCGGTTAATGATGGGGAAAAATGGATAGATGGTATCCAAGAAGTCATCAAAAAGTCTGTCCGCCACTGATTGCGGCGGCATCCTATAAACTTGCACTGGTCTAGGAACAGAGATGTCCATGTTATCTAAGTGATAACTCATACAATGAATTGAAAATTGATCGTCAGCTTTTGCCTCGGACGGACCAGCTAGTTTTTGAGAGCGGTGCTCCGTCTCCTTTTGTAAGCTTTGCATCCAAGTGACTTCGGAATTCTTGCCCATATATCCCGTCGCACGAGTCCATGGAGTTCGGTTTAGATCTTCTTCAACACGGTCGATTTTGTCCAGGGACCCAATAGATGAGGAAGAACTTGTTTCATCATCCTGTGACTCCTCACCTTGGACCATTTCACTGCTGGCAGCATACTATT
Source organism: Aspergillus glaucus CBS 516.65 (assembly GCF_001890805.1). Classification (NCBI taxonomy): domain Eukaryota; kingdom Fungi; phylum Ascomycota; class Eurotiomycetes; order Eurotiales; family Aspergillaceae; genus Aspergillus; species Aspergillus glaucus. The sequence continues at coordinate 793,610 of NW_019170462.1, read as the reverse complement.
CCCACATTAGTACTGAATGACAATGGACAATCATGAGAAAATATATATATATATATTCAGAAATTATAAACGACGGTGTCCATTTGCTAACCTTTTCCAGTGTAGCTAAAATACGATCTGCGATTCGTTTATCGACATAAGGACTGATATCTCTCAATAAAGTCTCGTACTCTGTAACCCTTTCGGCTAGATTATTCAATTGTCTGTGGTCCTGGGAGGTCAATTACCGGACTAAATATCGGGACACAGAGAACATACCTGCGCGCTCGTTCTCGCGCTGATAGCGGATAGTGACAGGGTAAGCTCAACTCATCGCATTGCCGGCAAACCGGTGTACCCCCACTACATTTGATCTTTCTTTGCCTGCAGGATTCGCATGCCACGCGCACGCGACGATGGACCGGGGTAGTCTTGGATCTCTGTCGGGGTATGGCCACTTTGGCCCCGGAGACGAGACGTTTGTGTTGCATGTCACTGCGCCGTCGCAACGCGTTCAGGACACGGCAGGCGTCTCAATGCGCTTTTTCGGTGGCCTATTAACTGAAAGATACTAACAGAAAATACTGGTCGGTCTTTCACTTCATTTGTCGCGTCCAGCATAAACACCTCCGACGCTGCTGTTGAATGATGACACAGCAATATTTATGGGACAAATGAGGACAAAGTTAGGTCATCCTTTTAAACCTGCCTCATGTGACCGATATAATTCAGACAAGCTAAAACAATTGATTTGGGTATATATATTCAGGAAAGGCTAGCAGAATTATTTCGCTTTTATTTGATTCCATCCAGTACATATATTTCTGATTATACAGTTACGGATGTCCGCGTTCATCAAAAGGGGTGATCCATATGACTGCTCCGCTCTTAAGCAGTATGGGCTGAAGGCATGTCTATCTGTTTACCCATTTATCTTGAACAAAAATCTTTCTATTTCCTGGGATAGTGCTGGCTAATACGAGTAAAATGAAATAGTGCTCGTCTATAGCCGCTTGCCATAGTTGTAAGCGGCTTTTTGCTGCTCCCCCAGAAGAGGGTGGGAGCAGGCCAGACTATCACCGCAACCTCCTCAATGACCTATTCGAGATGATGCGATCATTGGACGAGGCACACGCAGAGACATTGCTGAAAATGATCCGGGGCAATGCCACTTTTGAGCAGATCCAGTGTTACATGGACCAGGCCTTGAGTAGTATGCTTGTACACTGTACGGATGAGGATACGCATCGCAACCTCCGGAATGTCCGGAATAGGATGGAGGTTTACAGTAGAGTACCATCCTTCCGGCCGAAGATCGTGGATGTTCACTCCTTGGGCGACATCGTTCCATACAAAGTTTCTGCGAAACCTTGGACAACAGTGACGGATGATGACGCTCTAGTGTCTCATTTGGTCTCTTTGTATTTTACTTGGGACTATCCTTTCTATGCCTTTGTTGACCGTGATGTCCTCAGTAAAAATATCCTCCTCGGCAATGTTAATTCTGACTTTTGCAGTCCCTTTCTTGTCAATGCTCTACTTGCCAACGCTTGTGTATGGCCCTTGAATCTTGTGCATCTTTTTAATATAATTACTAATACGATTGCTGGGTTTATAGCACTATGCACAGTACTCTGAGGCTTATGCATTGCCAGGAGATATAAAAGTTATGGGTACCGATTTTCTGGCCGAAGCTGAACAGTATCTGCAAACCCACCAGTTTGAAACGGGCAGCGGCATACGCTTGGCTTCATTGCAAGCAACGCTGCTATTGTATGAGAGGTGATGTCTTACTTAAACTTCGCGATCGGAGACCCCTAGTGTCCACGCATGTATAACTGACCTGTTCCTGACTTCCAGGTACTCCATGTCAGGCAACAATGACCATGGCTACTTCATGCTTCATCGAGCAGTTGAGATGGCGGAAGCACTGGGAATAGTCAACGGTCCACAACTGAATCTCAACCAGTCAAACATGTCAGAAGAAATGGTATCTTCAATCAAGAGAACTGCATGGGGCTTGTTTCAAATCGACACGTAAGTATCCCGCGCAGCACCTTCTGCAGTGGCTTGCTAATCTTTGATGAGGACAGGGTGGTTCACGCGAACTTTCTCCGGCCCTGCCGCGTCTTGGAAGTGAGTGTCGAGCAAATCGACCGCAACGAGACAAATGAAACGGAACTTTGGGTTGCGTATCCGATGAATAAAGAGGCTAGACGGTCTTGGATGAGTCAATATTTTGACGAAGCCTGCAAGCTTTCCACTATTGCAAGGGACATCTCGCGTCTTTTCCTTCCCGACCAGGAACCTGGGGTCGACATATATGAGCACAAAAGAGTGCTGTATGACAAGCTTCGTCAATGGGAACAAGAACTGCCGGAAGGCTTTGCACCAGCTGAACAGCCCGCGGCGCATATCATTCTTTTAAGGTTTGCAGCTACAACTTAGCTTTTCTGAACTGACCTGGGGGCTAACGATAGATATTACAGGATTCGGTATCACGCTCTGCTCATAAATCTGTTCTTTGACTGCTTTGGTGGGAATCCACCTTTCTATGCACCACAACAACAGGAGACCCAGCAGCAGTCCGGCCCAACCATCTATGACGGTACGCTAGAGACCGCGCTCGCATCTGCTCGAGAGATATCTGCTCTTGTTCGGCTACACCGCGACCAGTACGGTCTGGTTCGAGCTCACCAGTACGTGATGTATACGATAACATTGGCATTATTCACCATGCTCGAACAGGAATCTTTCGACGTCCTGGATTATGAATTCCTTTCCTTGACAAGTTCATTTTCCATAGTCGCTAGTTGCTCCCAGCTTGGAAAGGATATTCTCCGTATCTTCCGTCAATCAGTGAGAATCCGATGCCAGAAAGGACAAGGTCTCGATATGGAGACGGGGGAGAGGGAAATGCCGCCTTTTGGTCCAAGTAGCGTGGCAGTTACACCGGATCGATGGAATGACTACGCTGAAGGATTGCGGAAACTAGTTGATCGTGACGGCGTCGAGGACGGCTCATCAGACTATGCAGCTTCAGGTATTGAAGAAATGCTCAGTATGTATGAGACCATGAGCCTAGGAAAGGAAGGCAATTTACAATCTCGGCAACAGTCCAGTTCCTTCCGCTTTTCACCATCTCCGGAATGAATATATATGGTGCCTAGGCATGATGGGTTTTCCAGCTCATCATAGAGGTCTTCGTCGCCAAGTGTCTAGGTTCAGAATACGGAGATTGAGAAGACAAAAGTACGATTTTTTATATATTGTCTTTTGGGTCACTACAGACAATTTCCTCGTTATTCGTTACCATGGAGTGGATGTTGGAGATGCTGCTGTCAGTCACTTTGGCATTGATTTCACGTGCACGCTAATCTCAAGAAATTTCTACTAGCAAATATTCTTAATAGGATAGAGCAAATTCTCACAACCAATAATGTTTTTTCGAGTTCAAAAATCATGTTTCAAACTCATCGTCGTCATTGCTTCATACCGTGAGATTTAGCTCCTCGGGGCAGGAGAGCCTAGAGAGTATGCCTTTCCTTTAGTAGAATTTAGTAGTACGACGTTGTAAATCGCTGATAGTCGCCGGATACATGTCCTTTAAGGACGCATACAACTAGCTAAGGCTGGGACCCGTCCACAAAGGATGACAATCACTGCTCCTCCAAGTCAATACGAGAGTCAAACTCCATGAGGAGCATCTAATGTCGATATTTGCCAAGCAGGTTTCACTCAAGGTTGATCCTTTATTTCCTTGTCGAACCAAATCAAGGAAACTGTCCATCCACTTCAATAGGTATTATGTGAAAAAGCCAGGAATTCTTCCATGTGGTCGAATTTGATCAAGTGTAATCTTTCGCAACATCATCTGATGAATTGAGAGCAAGAGCTGGATTCCGTGTACATTATGCTGGGGTTCAAATAACAATTCCAGACTAATTTCTTCCAACCTAGCAGGCCAGCGGAGTAAAAATTCGCACCGCGATGGAGGCATCTGGCCATCGGAGGTTGAGACAAGTCAGTGCAGACACGCTGTGTTCTTGTTCAGGTGGACATATCTGTGTCATTGCTTCCTCTGTGCATATCGATGCAATACACCCATCCTGACCATCATTGGTGTACATTTTGCCTTCTCGGCTCCATTTTCATCGTAGTGATATTTTTCATCATTGGTGGATAGGCTTCTTTATGTTCAAGTTTGACACTTACGCAGCGGACACACGGTAAAAGGTCCATTATCCGGTAAATATGCTCTGGATGTGGAGTACCCTCAATGAAGATCTCCAATAACCGGGCGTACGGGCGTAGATGCGGATTATTCTCCAGAGTCGTGAAGAGTGAGATAGATTTTTGCTGCTAGACTCCGCCCACTTCGAGATTTTGCGGTCAGACAATAGCAAAGTTCTATATAGAGGGCTCGATAGCTCATTCCACATATTCAAATGGGACTACACAGCTCGAATATCATTGGACTAAAAGATTGGACCACTATAGCCTCCACAATGGGGGCCGTGCAGACTCGGCAGATTCGCGGCAGAAGTTATTACAGTTACATGACCTATAGCCTGGGATAAACGCATAACACCGTGGGAAATATGCAATGACTTCTGATACAGGGATGCTCTGGTGGGTACTCATCGGCCGACGGATTTCGGAAGTCCATCCGCCTAGGCGCGAGCGGCTCTTAATCTTAAGTACTCCGTCATAAGCGGCCCCTCAGGCCAAGCCTTTAGCGCAATACAGCTCTCACAATTTGCATGGGCGATAGTATTGAGAAGAAGACAACATTGCCAAGAGAGAAACCAATTGACTCCGTACTGTTGGAAAGAGTCGCCATCAGTCTTGTTGAAGAATGACCATTGCTCTAGGTAATGGGCACTGATAGACTCTTGTGCAATTTGAACTGGATGTGAAAGAGGTCTGCTATCATCCGCAAATGGATCTGGTTCTTCTTCAAGCTGCTCCATTTTACACGGACAAAAGGCACCGTCACCTCAGTAGATGTAAAAAAAGCAACATCAAACAACATTCTCTTCTCCAGTTTCACTTCTTCTTTACTATTTTCAATGTTCTCGTCGCCGTCTTCTTCGTTCTTGTGAATGAGATAGTTCTCAAATTCCAGATAAGAAACCTCTTTAACGTGTTAAGTTTGATCCCATTTCCGGAATTCCGCTGGGAAGGTAATACAGTCTCTACCTTCCTAGAGATTACAAGGTGCTGCCATGGCTACAGCTTCAATCAGTCATACAATGGAATCAAGACAGTCTTGTATTATTGGAGCTCAGCCTACGTTGTTTGGAAAATTATTTACTGTTTTAACAGCATGCTCTATCAATCTTAATTTGTACCATATTATAGCTACGAGATTGATTTGATCATTCACTGACAGCAGTCTCATATGTTACCCCGCTGCCTCGAGTCGGGCACGAACTGGCGCCTCGACAAACTCCCAAAGCAACAGACCAGCATCATGCCTTCTACTCCGGGTTCATTCTGCGCCTTACCACAAGAGCTAGTCGAAAAAATTGCTTTCTCAGAGCCTGCTGGCATCCGCGCACTGCGACAGACATGCAGGACCCTTTATTGGAGAACTGACTCTCTGTTCTGGAGAACTTCACTACATACTGTCTACACGGATCTTTCTCGCGCCAGCTTGCAGCGACTGGAAATGATCACACAACACCCTCAACAGCATTATATACGCCACTTGACCTTGAAAGGACATCAGCTTGGAGAGGGATTTCAGTGGACTCGTCATGGAGACGGACATCTCTTACCAGAACAGCCAGCCACAAAGCAGTTATGCAATATCATTCACCAATTAGACAACTGCAAATCATTCGAAATCTACGCTGTATCTAAATCAGATGACCCTGACCTTTCAGACAATGTCAGCGGTACAGACGATGTTAGAGATACAGACGCAGCCCCGGTTATTCTAGACGCTATCGCTGCATCCTGCTTTCTTGTTACTTCATTCACAGCAAATTTTCGGATTGGCGATCATCTCAACCATCCAGATCCAAGACGACTTGGTAAAGCGTCCGTCGACAAAGCCGGTTTTATTGCAGCATGGTCCCATCTAAAAGAGCTCACATTAAGCCTCGATTTTGAATGTGATTCAAATGAGGAATGGGCATTAGACCTAATACTACATGCCTCCAACCTCGAGAAGTTGAATCTTGAGGTCGGTACTTAGGGGCCCGGCGGGCTTGGCATTCCCAGGTTGGCTTCAGTTTCAGACAGTTGTGGGAGGTTGTCAGCGGTGACCAATGTTTGGCTCTGGCAGGCGGCAGTATCCAACCGCCTGGCATCCGAACAACACAGAACTATAGTTAGCCACTATCATCATCACATTCTCTCAACTAGCATATATCCATCTCATTTTCATCATACTACCATGCTGGCAACTGATTAATAATAAGCTCTGACTGATTCTCAAACTGATATCACACTGTAGACTGACACAGTGACAACCTGCCTGCTATCATTAGCAACATCCTTGGCTCAACCCCAAGACACAAAGAACATCGCATTCACCTCAAAGAAATCTCTAGAACCTATTTCTTTCACCATCAAACACACTAACTTGACAAGATGGCCTGCATCTTATCAATTTCTTTTTCTTCATTCTCTCATTCTCTCCATGCCAACTTCTACTATATCACTCTTCTTATCTCTTATAACCTTGTTGAATTCATCTGTCTAAACACCTGTCTATTTATCATACATAAATCTCCTAGTAGAACTGCTGTGCGTACACCTGACACATTACCATCATCATGGTGGAAGAAAACTGACCTGCGCCAATTGATTTTTCCCTGATTCCTGAAGATGACGGCAACGACGACAATCCTGGTGAGTGAAACCCTTTTCCAACCCTCCCGTTAACAGCCTAACAATGAGACAGAGCGTGAAGGCAAACTAGTGGGGAACAAGGGTGAATTGCAGCAGATACTCAATTTGACAGACAAAGGGGAGTGGACAGAGTGGTTGAGGTCACACCTGGTGCAACCATGGTGGATTGAGTTATGGACTGAATGCCTCTCAAAACGTGCGAGTGGAGAGTGGGGAGTTGGTGTGGGTGAGATCCAGGCAAAAATCCTGGCTGGTGAGGGCAACGGACGGAATGAATACAGTGACCCCATACCCAAGAAGAAGGAATGGAGCGCCGCTGACCACATAGCAAGGTTCCATTTCATGGTGAAGACCTGAAACCTGGTGTCCAATGAGGGTGTGTTCTACAGCAAGAACTTTGCTGACTCCTACCTTGACAAGGTTGTCTGGGCCTTGAAGGGTTACCTCACCAAAATCCATACGCCATCGCATATCAACAAGCCCACCGGTGGGGCCGCTATTTTTGGTGAAAGGGTCTTAGGTGCGTATACCACCCACTAGCTAGTAGCCCCCCCCGGAAAAGCCTTTCTCAGACAAACCCTGATGCCTACATCTTCCAGATGCCAAGTGAAAGCAGACTGATTCATCTTGTACACCACAGCCCTCCAAGCTCAAGCGCATGGAGTCCGACAAGGCAAATGCTGGGTCTGAAGAACGCAATGAAAATGAACTCAAGGAGGCTGAGACCACCCAAGCCACTGAGTCAGAAGAGGCGGTTACAAGTCAACAGGTGGACACAGCCAATGAAGATGAGAATGATAGTGATGATCATGATGGAGAGCCACTGCTTCTGGACAGTGATCTATGGAAAAATGAACTCCTGAGCCCACGCAAGCAAATTGTCCTGAAGAAACAATCCACAGACTTCAACAGGGAAGAGGCATATTGGCAGTTCATGTTGATCACTGAAGCTCTTGCATGTACTCAAATTGTTGGATTTACTGATAACACACCTGCTGCCGTTGATAATGATCCATCAAGTATTGTGAACACAGTGTGGGAGCCACCAGTCATCCTCCCTGGCTCTAAAAAGTCTCAGGTCAGAACAGAGACATTTGAAAGTTCATATTACATCAATGCCACTGACCTGGAATCCTCTTATGCAGGAGAGATTGACTCTACCAAGGAGCCCAGTGATGTTATTATCCCAACAGAAGAGTCTATCACCTGGCTGCAGGACCTTAAGAAAATCATTGACAATAAGGACTGCCAGCGCGATGACCATGAACAAGCATGTCATTTCCTAGGAATTCAGAGCCATACAGTGCCCCGTCTGTTGTACATGAACTGTTCAGCCATTTTAAAGCATTGGCAGCCGGTTGCCATTGCTGGAATCATGTGGATGCGGGAAGTGGACTATCTTCAGGGGGCCGTACTCGGAGACCATGTGGGCCTGGGTAAGACCTGGGAAGCTGTTGGCGTACTGCTATATGTGAGTTGGCTCATATTACTTCCTTGAGAAAGGCTTTTCCATACTAACCTTTTCAATTCTAGCTATTGGCAGATTATTGTCAGAAGGTGAAGGAAGCATCTGAGTCTGGCTCCAATGTGCTGAAAGTGTATCCTTTCCTCATTGTGGTCCCTCCAAGCTTGATCATGCAATGGGCCGCGGAGATAATGTCAATAACAAAGGAATTGACGGTCCAGCTCTACTATGGGGATTCTTGTGGCTCCACAGAAATTGGGGTTCCGCAGATCAATGGGCGTCTCAAGCCAGAAGATAAACTTTTCAATGGTGAGCCAGAAAATGTGAGAATTGTTGTATTGACCACTTACCAGACCTTGAATCAATGCCATGGGCCGGCTGCGGTCAAGTCCTGGTGCCAGGAGGCTAACCAGAGGTACTATGATAACGCAGCATGCTCTCCCTCTGATTTCCCTTTCAATATACAGGAATGCTTCCATGATGTCATCCTGGATGAAGCGCATAGCCTCTGCAACCCAACATCCTCTCAAACACAAGCTGTGTATTGGTTAGCTGCATCGTTTCACCTCCTGCTCTCAGCCACCCTGTTGTACAATTCCTGTGATGACATGCATGGCTATATGCCCCTGCTGTTTACAATGCCGTCTATTTGGACCCATACTGATTGGACCACGCTCGGCGTATCGACAGAACAGAATGTTTTTGAACTGCCTGAGGACCATCCCAGGGCAAAGCTGTGCTGTAGCGTTGAAGCCATTGAGAAATATGTACTGAATCAGGAAGTGGCACTGAATGTGTCAGGGGATTGTTTTCATCTGGTATTGAAGCATCTGATGATCAGGTGTAACCTCACCTCTTGAATTCTGTTTGACTCACTGACACTGATTGGTGCTGATATCCCTCCAATTGAACACAAGGTGATAAATGTGAAATTCTTCAAGCCTGAGGATGAGATGTTCAGTGATCTTGCTTCAAACCTATGCAAGGGTCTCTTCACATGTTTGCCAGTGGACCGGAATAAGTTCATTTATAATATGCGGAAGCTCTGGATGTTGATGCTCTTGAGTTCGTGGCTTGGCATGCACTATGTTGAATCTTCCCTGGAGGCACAAAGTATCCCTGTCGCTGTTGCTAAGCTCAAGACTCATCAGGTTGCCCCATTCATGGCCAGCGCCATCAAAGAAATGGCAGTGGTGAACAAAACGGCTATGGCACACTTTTTTAAACATGCCTCATCTCTCACCAATCAACAACAGACCTGGTGCCTGGAGTTCCTGCTGCGCAGAAGCCTGAAGATGTGAGCCATGCTACCCATCCTTTGTGACCAGGTGATCATACATGGGGAGAAAGCAATTGTGTGGACACAGTTTCCAGCTGAACAGGTGTATGTTGCTGCCACCCTTGTGGAGGCCAACTTTGATGCAAGGGTTTTTCATGCAGGACTCAGTGTTCATGAGCATTCTGTACTCATCAAGCAGTTCACACAAGATCCAGCCTCATGCTCTGTGTTGGTCTGCAGCTATGGTGTTAA
>NW_019170462.1:779415-782871 GCF_001890805.1 Aspergillus glaucus CBS 516.65 | reverse complement strand
GAGCACTTGATACTCCTGTACAGCAAGCACAAAGAACACTGCAGGTCCAGCCAATGCAATCACCTCATGATGCACTGGTGACAAGTACCAGGCCACTGGCCCAGGTAATGCCACCCCGTGTCTCACAATCGCCTCGGGATGCACTGGTGACAAGTACCAGGCCTCCTACTCTACAACAGACCCGGAGCCCATCCAGTGCCCAGGCTGGACCTAGCACGCCACATCCAGGCCCAAACCAGGTTTCCCATGCCCTGCCTGTACCTAGAAAAGTGCATACAGCAAATTGAATATTAGGTCTGCTGTCATTGCCTGAAGCTCCTGGCAGTGAGGCAGGGTCCATTGATTCAGATGGTAGCTTTTTCTTCATGCATTGTGATGATGGAAGCCACACCTAAATATCTGCACATGATGCCTTCCTGAAGCTTGACCAGCTTGCTTGACAGCAGTTTATCATGAGTCTCAACAATCAGGAGGTTGAGGAACCTGTTGAGCATGTTTTTCCTTCAATGTCTGCCAATGATGCAATGTTCAGGACTGCTGTGCAAAAAGTCCATGATCTGTACAAGACATGGAAGAATCAAATGTTGACTGAGGCAGACTGTGTGTTTAGAGACATTGCAGTGATTGCAGGGGATAGACTGTCAGAAGTGCAAGATTTTAAGATACTGGGTGCGTGGTTGTCAGAGCATTTCCAGGAGTGGTGGCTGTCTCATGTCTTCCCATGGGCAGAAGAAGTTGTTAGATGGAATGAATGTTCTCCAAATGGGATTTGATGGGCCAGATGTGAGTTGTCCTCCAATTGCCCCCTTGGCTTTTTTCTAATCTGTGCCATGCCAGATGTCTGTATACAGCTCATTGCACGGGCTAGGCTGTGTTCCCTGTATGGAAGACAGAATCAGCGAGACCCCAGGCTATGTAGATATGACTGTGGGTCACTTCTCAGCGTGTTTGACGGGCTGTATACATGACAGAAGGCTATGCAGATTGAGATAACAGTGCATGATTTTCCAATGCATGTGGACTCAGTCAGGCGTTGTCAATGGAGACATGATACCATGGACATGAATGAGGACAGCAATGGGGAAGTCAGTGATGAGGCTCTACATCAAGAAGGATACAGCAATGATGATGAGCATGATGATGAGCATGATGATGACAACTATGTTGATGAGAATGGCAATTATGTTGATGATGGTTTGGGATATATACATGAAGATGAAGAAGTGAATCAGGAGACACTCACAACAGAAAATGACTTGAACCAGGGAGGCAGGAGATTATTTGAGACAGATGATTTAGAATGAAACTAGCTGTAATGAATGTTATTTGTTTTATATCATGTTACTTGTGCATTCATATTGGGTGTGGTGTACTTCCTATAGCTCGACAGAGTCTGTATATATATATATATATATATATACAAATAATATATACACATGTAGATAGATAATAGGGACCTTTAATGAATGAAGCGCCTGACACTACCTACAATGACCTATCAAACACTCTATAACCTCATGTATGCTTTCCAGCAGAGCTCTACTCAGGAGTACATGTGATTGCCAGAATAGGTCTAATGTGGTGGACCGGGATGATGTTGTTCCATGGCGCATTTAGAGGGAGTAGGAATGCTCCATGCACTTGAACTTCATCAACAACAAAATGGTACCGCGTAAACGGAGACTTGATGATGATGTTTCATGGAAGCCATCCCAGTCTAAACACTGGGGGCAAAGTCAGCATAATACTGGAGCCCATTGAAGTTCAGGTGACCCAGTCAGATTTCCATACATTCCTTGACCTCTCTAACCTTAGCAATCATCACAGGCATGATGCCCATTCCCTTGACATGCGTGCATTGCATAGAATCTGACAGTCACCCAACAATCCATCTGACCTCAAATCCAAAGGGTATGAATATGAAACACTTGGAAAAGCCTTTTCCATATCACTCATATAAAGATCCAGGGCCCGGTGGACTGCCATGATTCCATTTTGCATTGGCACTGTGGGCAGAGAGTGCATGTATTTCATGTGACACATATAGCCAACTGTGAGAGGTGCTGTGCCTATTGGATTGTGAGGAAGTGCGGGCACTTCCTAAGAAATTGGATACTTTGAAAGTCCACATGTGCAATGAATTGCCCATGTTGCTGTTGCATCAATGTGATATTGACATGCCAAAACATATCCAGTCCACTGAAAGGAGTGCAACAGGAAGGAAACAGGTCAAGTCCCCACAGTTCTGGTATGATTTGGATCAATTATTCAGCGCCATTTTGCAGTCACAAGAGCGTATGAACACACTTCATTTTGGGATGGTGGAATACTTGGATAACCCACAGGAGCTATGGCATTCAAGGGCATGGGGCTCTTCTGTTTGCACAGTGTCAGGTGAGTACGCATTGTCAAGGTATAATCAGATCATATTTCCTGGAGACTTCATTGAATTCACTTCTATGGCATGTACACTATTTGACGATGTCCATTATGGTCAAGTCACCTTTGTTGGTGTGGATAAGCAATTGAGGTCAATCCATTATGGAAAGACAGTCTTGACAGTACAACTGGTGATACTATCATCATGTCTTCCTGTTGATTTGGATATGAACAGATGTGAGTTTGTGCTTATTGAGGATAATTGCCTGGAGATTGAAGACTGTTCTGTTCATGCCAGGGTGGATATGGCCTTGGATCATGGGCTACAACCAGTGTCACCCACAGTAAGAGTCCCCTTTGTCCTGACATCAAAGACTTGGCAGTTGCGATCAACTATTAAGTTGCACTCATTGCGGGCAGAGCTTGAAGTTATGGAGTATGGATGGAATTACCTGGAAGCCTGACACTCAGTTAACCAGCAAGTGCAGTCACTACTGATTTTGATTTTCATTGATGACTTTGGCATTCATCACAACATGTATCAGGTGTTGAAGGCATTCTATATGACACTTGCAGGCTTGCTGTACCATGAGTGGAGCAAGGTGGTCAATACTTTTACATTGACACTGGGTCCCCATGGTGCACAAATGGCCGATGTGGTTTCATCCTTTGAAGAGGCGTTTAGTGAGCTGAGGACCAGGAAGTGGGTGTTATGCAGTGGTGAGATGACATTGGTTAACATCAGTTTGCTAGTGCTTACAGCAGATATGCCACAGCAAGCTGCAAACAGTGGATCCCTGGCACATCAAGCAGAGATTGGCTGTCAGTCATGCTACTGCCCTAGAGGTTCACGCGGGGACTTGTACTATGATGTGGTTTCTAATGGCAGATACCATTTCAACACTGGTATCAAGCAAGCCCATGCAATGGGGATTGACAGGTGAGGGGATCAGAACACATATTTCCAGAGTATTGGGCTTCAAGAGACACCGTCGCCCCTGCAAAATCTGGTGCCCTTTTTGGACCTCACACTTGCATGTGTGTATGACATTCCACATTCAGAATGGAAAGGGCTAG
>NW_019170462.1:737730-778485 GCF_001890805.1 Aspergillus glaucus CBS 516.65 | reverse complement strand
CATGGCTCCCATGTCCACACTTTTGGGACTGAGAATCATCTGGATCAAGTACTCCAACATTTGAATGTCTACATGCAGCATCACACACGCTTGGTGATTTACTGTGAGAGTTTCTGGGTTAAATTGAAGCAAGGTTACCAGTCTCATGATGGTTGTGATCAAGTTGTGGTTGATAACAGGTTGGTTGAGATGTACACAGGCGTGAGGTTTTTAGATGTGTATGTGATCGCCCAACAGGTGTCATAAGTGTTTGGCTAATCTCTGGCAGAAACTCAGTGTCCTGTTACTACAATACTGGGATGTTTTTGTCTTGTGGACAAAGATATTGTCAAGTTCTTGCAATTGCCAAATATAGTGGTCATTCACACATTGATTATTTTCTGGTGGTTTGATATCTGGAATGAGTATCTGTCAATGGCAGCAGTGAGGATTATGTATTACATCTGCCTTTCTACAGTTTCACTATTGAGTGGGACCTTATCTATTTGCAATCAATGTGCACTGATCCTGTATTTTTCATTGATTTGTCATCATGTAGTGGTGTGCCAAGAGCAACATCCTCATATATAGTACTCTGTCCCTGGCGCATTAATTATGTATAATGAGATGTTTGAGAAAGACTTTTCCAGCTTGCTACTACATATACCCACTGAGTATCATAATACATACATTTTCATAGCTGTGCACGCTATCAAAAAGAGAGGGAGATAGATTGGCAATAGTATCAGCTGGTAGCATGATACTATTAACACAAGACAAGAGGGATGCCTTACTGTATGGAGACCATTATGCATAATTTTACTCACGCTGTCTCATGGTTTTGAGTATGGATGGTGACTGCTCCAAGACTTTGGTATGGTTGCAGACTGTTGTGAAAACCAACAAGTTGTGGGTTTTATTGAAAGTAATCCCTAGTTCTCCCTGGTTGCAGACAGTTGGCACTGGTAAAGTGCATGTTTTCTGGTAAGGAATGTTTGGAAAATGGTTCTTTGACAGGGTTGAAATATGCAGCATACTTTGACTACATTGTATGTGGGGAGTTGTGGATGGTTTTAGATAACATGAAGACTGGAATGCACTATCTCCGCGGGTGGAATACGGTTGTCTTTAACCGCCCCTGGGCACGTAAGTAGTGAAGAAAACACGTTTATCGACTCTCTGGCATTATCAAACACCTCATGGCCCCAGTTACAAGAAATTCAATTTGAAAAATTTGAGATGGGAGTCGAAGGCCTCTCCGCACTACTTCACAAACTTCAAGGGTCTCTTCGCTTCCTCAAACTAGAATCAGTGAGCATGTCATATGACAGCGGTGATGATCTGAAGTCACTATTCCAAGACCTGGGTAAATTCCCTAAGTTGGAGACAGTCAAATTTTGGGACCTGTGGGTTGGTGCATGCTTTTTCGCCAACAAGCTGGTCCATTTCCCTGCGCTCTGGGAGAACCCTATCATCGACGAAGTGCGAGGAACAAGATTTGCATACATGTGCACTGGCCGGAAGGGCGCATGGAGGATCGCGTTTGTAGATTACTCGGGGCCAAATATGGATGTTGCTTTGGAGGTTCTCGCGCGAACTTTGGAGGTTGTCTAGCTCCTTTTCTAAGTTCTCTTTACCTTGTTAACTCCTCCTCGTTGTTACATATTGTGTGTAGCCAGACGATATCCCTGCTTCAGTTTCAGCACAGATCAAAATATTTCTGATACAACACCAGTCGTGATCATGCTAGTAGTGGCCTCATCTAATGACAACGCACAATTCAAGGATAACATTTTTTCAAATCGATGAGGACTGTCCATAGAGCCTTGGTCGATATCTGCCATTCACCCCGGCAGACTCATGACAGATGGGCATGAGCACGAGTCAGTTGAAAGGCTTAGTCTGGACCGTTTTCAAATACAAATACTCCGTGTTGTTGTATAGTTCCCATTGTTTGTACGAAGCAATCTATCGAAGAATAGTTTGCCATTACTACACGTACACGCTCCCAGGTAATACAAAACTCATTCCACATAACAAAGAGGCCAATTATCGTGCTCAACTCATATATCATTGGATATCGAACTTGGCCACGCCAACCTTCACGGACGCTCCGTGTGGGCCGTGCACATCGGCAAGATTGTAGGGTTACGAGGATTGTTGCATAAGTTCTTAAATAGTCACATGACTTGTTCCATACAGACAGGGAGGGTAACCTAAGCTGAGAGTCAGCCTAGGCCACACCCACCCTGCTCTGAAACACAAGGAGAGCACTCTGCTCGAAAGCCCTGCGCATACAGGCGGTCTGGGGCGAGGAAAAGGATCAGAAATATTATAGAACGGGGGTGTTGCCTCAGGAACTCATAGGGACAAGAGACCGTAGAATAGCTGCTGGCCTCGAGTCCATGATTTATGGTCTGTCATAGCTCTAGGGCTCGGTATGGACAATAAACTTGATTAAATAATAATAATAATGTTCCATACAGAGTAGGGTAAAGCAGTCACATGATCTTTGTAAGAACTTTAGAACTACAGCTCTCGTGGATGATTCTGGTCCCCTGATTCCAGGAGTCCATTCGCTGAGTGGGACTTTTGATATGAACCAATGGACTTCTATCTAAAAAGCAATTTGGTATTCAACTGCAGGAATGCAGAAATTCTTGACCGCAGCTCACTTTTACCTCCATAGAGCGATATCAGCTCCGACCCCAGTACCACCAATGCTGCTACCGCTGTTGAACCATGGGCGCCAAATTACTGGAATATATATAGTAGTACGGAGGGCTGTAGTATGGCTTTTGAATTTGATTGAGCGACCAAGGGAAGCGGATCCGCTACGATCAGAAAGAACCCCGGCATAGTTCTGAAGAAGAATGGGAATTGCTCATTGGTGAGAAAGCATTGTATTTGAATCCAGCTTTAGTTGAGGCGCGCTAAGGCTTTCTAGATTTCATCGACATGAACATCTTCTTGTCTGTTTCAACGTCTGAAATCTCACGTCGATAAGAAAGCAAGCTCCGTGCATCCTCTGTCCGATGATTTGTCAACGCAAAGATGAGATTAAAAACATTGAGACCACTTCCATTAATAGCATCATCACCTTTTCCCGCTGAAGAAGCGCCTCGGACCCCCCTTGCAAGGAACCATCGTCAACCAACATATCAAAAACGCACAGCCTAAGCCCAGCTTCAACCAACCAATCCTCACACCACGCACCCAAACACCCAGGAGAAGCGCCAGTATCAAGCATACTGCAGAGAACAAGCAGAAATAAGCCCATGAAAACTGAAACCTTGCCTTATTAGGTCAATCCGCCAAATCTGCAAGCCCTGCAACTTCCCGATTGCTTGGTCTAATTCAGCATGTTGAGCCGCAGACAAGCAAGCAAACAAATCATACCGTGTAACTTATATTGACCTTATATAGGAGTTAGCCCTTATAAGTAGCCTTGCGGAACTTGAAGCTCTCATGTTATTGTCTCTAATCAATCATCTTCACAAATTCACAATGTCTTTCTCAAATCTCTCCTCGGAATTGGTCGAAATGGTGGCTTCCTTCTTGGAAGTACCAGACCTGCGCAATCTACGGCTGACATCTCCACTCATTGCAAATCAGACATCTCATATGTTATGGAGGACAGCCCTGCATACCCGCAAGACAGATCTCTCAGCCACCAATTTGACCAAACTGGAGGCCATTTCAGATACCCTCCAATCGCGCTATGTGCGCCACCTAACTGTGAAAGGGTTCGATGAAGATAATCGAACTCTCGGAGAAGGGCTAGCCGGGCAACGTCTCCAGAAAAGAGAACTAGCTCTCATATGGCTACTTGTCATACTCATCCGGTTCAATAACTGCACGTCCTTCGAAATCGACGCTGTGTCGGATTGCAATTCCCCGATTTTTTCAAGCACTTTGTATCACACAGAGGCTATTTCACTCATTATGGCGGTGATTACCATAACCAGCCATCCCGTTACGTCGTTCACGGTTAACTACCGCAACGGCTGCCCAGATATATCCGAGCTTGCTGCAGTACACGTCAATGATCCTCGATTTGGTGCTGGATGGGGACATCTAAAAGAACTCAGATTGAACCACACCGTGGCCTTTCCAAAGGTGATGCAGTGGATGCTTGATGTGATTATCTGCGCGCCTAACCTGCGCATCTTATACGTCAATCTGAACAGGGAGTACGAGACAGGGTGGTTGACTGGTCGATTGGCTTCTGCAAATATCCCATGGCCGTACTTAGAGAAACTGCATTTGAAAAGGGTGCATCTAACAATCCAGGATCTCTCCACCCTCTTATACAGATGCCGAAATAGCCTCCGCGTCTTGGTCCTATCGTCACTCGACATTGAATCCAACAGTACCGGCGATGATTTACAAGCGCTATTCTGGTCTCTCGCTGACTTCTCAGCGCTAGAAACAATCCACATCAAAGGATTGTCCGGCAATTCCGCCGAACATGTGGAAGGGGTTGTCCACTTTCCTGCAATTTCCGAGGATCCAGCCATAGATTGGGAATGGGAGATGAGGCCTCTTCAGGTGACTAGTCATTTGTGGATTAATGCTAATGTGAGGTATTCGGGGACGAGGGTGGGTGATGTTTTGAGGTTATTGGCGGGGAGGTTGGAGCTTCTTTCGACGGACTTGGTTTGATGGGTGGTGTTTCTGTAATGTGCAGTGATTTATTATTCAATGGCTTTTGTACATAATACCAAGATAGAATGGAAATAATTGAAAACATGACATCCAGTTCAATAATCGATGATTTTATCCACCAACAGCGCGGAGTTTTCATTCAATTAGCCATCACACATTCTCGAAGTGTAGATAACCAGGGGGATAGACTTAATTGCTCACCCGGCGACTCATCCCATGATTGCCATCAATAGGAGCCAGTCGCGGCCTCTCGCGGACACCTTGTCACTGCTGTCGCGCGGCTGGGCTTTGTCCTGGGATTCCCAGTGACACAGGCACCAATGTGCTTCCCATTCGGGAAATTATTTGTTTGCCATTCTGTAGCAAACAAAGCGGACCGTGGTCGCGGTCATGATCATGATTCGTAGTAAACGGGCCACAAGCCCAACTCCACCTCACTCACCCCGAACCTCAACCCCTCTCCCCCCCAACCTCAAAATTTTTCAACTCAATAAACC
This sequence comes from Aspergillus glaucus CBS 516.65, assembly GCF_001890805.1. Lineage (NCBI taxonomy): Eukaryota > Fungi > Ascomycota > Eurotiomycetes > Eurotiales > Aspergillaceae > Aspergillus > Aspergillus glaucus. Next base: position 773,341 of record NW_019170462.1, on the reverse strand, counting down.
CATCCGACTCCCTCTTCAACGCCTTAGCCTTCGCCCCAACATCAACCGAATACGACACCGTCTTCGAAATCCGACCCTTCTCCTTCTCCCCCGTACTCGACCCCGCCCCGGCAAAAGCGGAAAGAGCAGCTGTTTTGCTCGAAGCTCCTGTTGCGGTCAGGTATGGGCGGGCAGTTGAGGAGTCGTGGGTTGTGTTTGCGCCGGGGAGGATGCGGACGAAGAGCGCGCGGCTTGTGGGAAGGCAGGCGCAAATAATGGCGATTTGGCATTCAATTACGGACCAGTGGTTTAGGGGTTCCATTTCGACTGTTTTTGTTTTTTTGTTAGTTAGGTTTGTGTGTGGATAGGAGAGAGGGAAGGGGTTGCGCACAGGTTGGGTTTGTGTTGGAGGTGTTTCGGGAGAAAATGACCACTCGGACGATTCCAATAGCCGTCAATCTTTCGCAGTGTCAGCATACTCATAGCCCACGCACAAAGACAAATTGAAGGGAAAACATACACCAACCCCATCCCCAACATAACAGCAACCCCAGCCTTCTTCTGTACCGACAAATTCAACCTCGACACCTCATAAACCGGCATAATCACCATGACCGTATCCACCACAATATTCACAAACCCGTTCGCAAACGTCGACGCAATAAAATTGATACACGTCCCTTGTTCCTCCATCGCCCACCCTGTCCACGCAAGATGCACAGGTATACAGTGGAAGCTGTCTGTCAAAATCCAGGTGATCGCGACAGCGGTGTTGATGGCTATCATGGTGTAGGTCGTGTAACGGAAGGCGGGGGATTGGAAGATGCGAAGGAGGAAGAGGCAGACGGAGATTTTGGCGAGGGAGATTAGGGCTTTGTAGACAAGGACGAAGGCGAAAAAGTACTGTTCATGTTGGATTGGGTTAGAAGATGGGCTGTGGGAGAGGCTAGAGGGGCGGACCTTGTATGCTATGGTGATGTTTTCCTGGGGGACTATGTCCCATATGTTCATTCCGAAGCCGTAATGGACCACTGACTCGTTAGCACCTCAGTTTTGGTTTACCAGCATGGCTTACTTACTTGATATATTCAAAATGAACGCAATAATAGCCAATGCCTGAACAGGTCAGCATAAGCCACAACTCCGGTTCTAAGAGATATCCTCACATATGCAGTAATAATAGTATAATCATCCGGCCCCCATCCACCACCAAGTCGCAAGAACTTAGCGACCATCCGAATCACAAACAGAATGGTCGCGATAACGAACGGAATAATTGTCGCAGGGTCTGCCTTGGGGTATCGCTGAGGAATTGGGAGATCACATTGCCGGGAAATGATGTATTTTGCCGCTAAAGGTATTCAGATTAGCTCGTGATGAGTGGATTAATCTGAGACATGGGGTAGGTACTTAATGCTTCTTTCATGGAACAATTGGTCATAGCGCAATTGGACAGATCGGTTTGATATTGTGCATCGTCGCAGAGACATGCCGTGTCGGTGTTCGAGCAGGACGTTGTATTAGTGAGTTGTTGTTCGCAATTGAGCTATTTGCTGTTAGATGCTGCGCGACATGAAAAAAGAGGTCCGGAGCATACAGCGCATTCAGGAACAGTCTCCGATGCAGATGCGACCACGGGCACGAGTGCCAGGCATGCCAAAGAGAGAACAACCGCATACTGCCGATACAGGCGCATTCTGAACAACCACCAGCGCAAAACACGACGATCTCAGGATGTCGAAAGGGAAAAAAAAACATAGAATGCCAACGTCGCGAATCCATGACGAGCGCGACTTTTATTACGCTCCATTTTAGGGGCAATTTCTCTACCTTGTGGTTGGATGACAATCACTCCAACGCTGATCAATAGCATGGCACCTGTCGTGCCGCAATTTTTCCATTAAACCCACTCAGATTAGGGTTTATGTAGTCCCCGAGTACGTATTGGTGGCAATCGGAGCACTATCGAAGTTAACCAGAAGACAGAGAAGTTCGTCCGGCAAAACGGCTAATAACGATCATCGTGGGACAGTTCATGCCCGAAATAAGATGGCATGCGCTTTCCCAGACGGGTTAAGTATGCGTCGATTAAACTTTGACACGCTTGTCAAGGAACGGTGTCCGCTGCCATATAATTGAATATTATTGGTGTTGATGGGCGGTTCCCCACGGAAATAGTACTCCTTCGGGGGGTACTATAAATGACAAGCTTTTGAGGACGGCAGAGCACGTTCTTTTGTTCCTGCATCTGGGATTCTTATTATGAGGCACTTCTGCATTGTACATATTATTGTTTTCGGGGGATCGGAGTCGTGCACGAGGTGTAGGGGGGTTGACGCGCACGGGCTGTGATTATCCCCCTTAGCTCCGCCTATAAAGCTAGAGAATACCAAGTCGAGACCACCTAGTGAACCATGGTAGTTCTGAAGATAGTCGGAAGAACATGTGCAATTTTTGTGGTTCAAACCCCTGCATAATCGCCTGCGAAGTCATGTGATAAACGGTCTTTATTCGAAATGCCATCGTACGAGTATTTTATTTCTCCCTTTCCTTCTATCCTTTCTCTCTCGATATAGGCTTCTTGTTTGTAGTGGTGCTATCACCAAGACATGTCACTTTTAACGTATGAAGAACCACCGCCAGATCAACATCGACCGCAACCATGGAAATCATGCCTCCATAACACCGAGCTAAACTCTACTCTGCCACGAAAAACGAAACTACCCGCGGCATATTATTCCCTAATACATGTACAGACACTAACGAGCAGATCGACCAGAGCGATGTATTGCCATCAATGGTGAGATCATGGATTCATTGGAAGCTCCCCTGTACTGTGACCCACATGCGAGCGTTTGCATCAGCGACAATTCCAGGCTCGTGAATATTAGCTCTGCAAGCCTGGGTGTCAAATAAGAGTAACCAGAGACCGCGACGTGCTAAGCTCGTCAGGTCCGAAGGACTTTGGTTCCAAGAGCATCCGGCCAATCCTCTTCATCGCCTTCACATCGTGACCAGCAGGCGTTATGATCAGAGATGTGTGAATGGGCTCTTTGCTCAGAGGTAAATTCTCGCGAATCCTGTCATCCGAGATATCAGCTAGAACCAATGCATAAAGTTCCATGGCCTTAACCAACTCCGATGAGTCGTCAAAGTCTCTGCCGATTGTATCAAAGCTGGCTATATCATCGTCATGGTCACCGTTTACCGTCTTTAGGCGTATGTTCCCGACAGGCCCCTTGGTATCAGAAAGAAGTAGCAGAATGAGGGGCGCATCGATCTTGATCCAACCGGCCTTCACCCTGCCGGACGGGTTCTCTCCTTCTGTGTCAACGTGGCAGTCAAGGACCGAGGCTAGCGCTGCCAGTACTGATCGAGGTCACCACCGAATGCGCCATGACAGAGGCCCATGACCAGGACGGCGCACAATACTCACTCACGGCTTTGCAGCCAACGCTGGACTGCCAGGCTAGTCCCCTCAGCATGAAGTTTCGCCATAAACCAGCGACATATGAATCACCAAGTATGTCGCTGTACTCTCTCGCGATTCCAGACATGGCTGATAGTTTGTCGGAGGGGAATGTGAGCTTGCGACGGCCATAGCTCGACACAAGATTGTACCATTACGCTAGCGCATCCCAGTAAGAGCTGCGGCCGGGTACCATATCATTTGTATTCTGGTGATTTATGAGGCTAGGCTGCGAGAATGGACGGATACAATCGTGTCCATTGAATAACTCAATGCCATCTTCCGAGACTGCCCATTCAGCCTGCTAGCAGATCAATTAGTGAGGCCAATCTCGCGAAACTTCAAGACGCAACAATTCTAACAAAAAGTGCGCAAACTATACATATTCATCCAAATTGATGATACAGTCTCCCTCACGCTCCTCGCCAGCAAAAAAAATAAACAAAAACATACAACAGCCTAGATTCGCTGGTAGTCACCCACCCAACTCGGATTCGGGTTCAGATTTATCCATGTTCGTCCCTGCCAATCTTAGTCCATGGCTATGTGGGAACTGTTCCGCCGCCTGTAAGCAGTCGGGAGTTATTGATACCTATTTACATGTATGGTGTGTGCTTGAGCTGAGGGCCCAGCTCCGCTCAAAGTCGTGAGAATCTAGGGCTCCCCGGGCCCTCTCTGGCTGCTATTTACCACAAGACCTAAATTACAGTAACATATTGTAATTGGATCTTGCGGATAAATCCAATACGCAAAATCCACTCCAATCCACTCCATTCGGATTATCCGCGCCGCTGCGGACTTTCTCAACTTCCATCCGAATCCGCAATGGCGCGGATTTTGCGGCTTCGCTGTGCCACTCTAATCGGAGGTATCAATGATCCGCAGTTAGACGAGGTCTTATATGGAGGAACCTATTAAAACGAAAGAGGGCAATATATTCTCGTATTTGATAGTCTGATTGCTTGAGTGCTTGTCTATCTAATCGTGCGTATGTATGTATGTATGTATGTATCTATTTTACGTCGAGGGTCGGGTCTTTCCACGGCTCTTCTATGGAAAAACCCTGGTCCCGGAGCGGGACATACGACGGGCAGATCGAGACTGACCATGGCCTCCTTCTAGGAGCCAGCGATTCGTCTCTGTACCTAGATCATACCTCCTTTGACCCCGTGAATATTACACTCGTCCTCCTGCTGCGAAGTGTCATACCCTTGTATGAGCTATTATTCACACTATTTATCACCAACCCAGGCTACAGTTTGAACACTTGTTGGATATAGGTAGGATACATTTATTCCCTAGGTCTAGCACTCACCTAGTCTGTCAGGACACATTCAGTGAACACATCACAGGTTGACATAGTACATAACTTGTGTTGTATTAGAATACATAGCAACATGAAGACTGGAGAGTCGAGACGGAGACAGGCTCTCTTACCCTCATGCTCCTAGCAATGTTAACACGCCTGGTGACGTTAACTGGATTAAACGGTTCATTGAAATAACTCTTATTTTATCCATGACTCTCTTTACCACCAACACTTTTGAAAGGATATTGTTTATATAGGTTGATAATTATTCTGTACTACAAGTACAGGCCAATGTAGATATATACAGCATTTCTTAAACATGTGAAGCCTCAAAGTACCTCAAGGGGTCCTGTCACGGAGCGTGGGCGCTCGCCAGCGGCATGATATGTTTGACTACTTTGGCCTGCTTGGAGGAACTTCTTCGCACGCAGTAGATAGTTCAGCACTGGAAGGCCCAGCTTCTTTCCCTTCCTTCTTCATGTTAGTATTTCACTAGATAGTCTACCAATAGACTCATATTGTTCGAGACCGTCACACGCCATGCAATATTCATCTGCATCTTCAACGGCATCTCTGTGATAAGATACGGGATTCTCATCTCAGACATGCCCTCAGGAGTACACTATTTCAGCACATTACTTATCGCTTTAGGTCTCTATGTGGCCGTTGGATTACCGCGCTTGCTTGGTTACCAACTAATATACCCTGATATGGCAAGCGGTCATTTGATACAGGTCTGCTCACTTTTGGTAATGTGAGTGGTGTTATGTTGCTGTTTTTGTGTAAGATAAATGAAGCGCTGTGCTATGTTTATGGGAATGCTGTGACCTTGTATATGGTAGGGTTTGGGGGTACTGTTTTTTGGTCTTATGTGGGTTTATTATCACTTTGTAAAACCGGGACAGGGCCCATGGTAAGGAAGATGACAAGATTGCGGGGATGTCGGAGGAAGGCATCCAGGAGATGGGGGAGAAAAGCCCTTGGTTTGTGTATAGCATTTGATGTTTTCTTTTTAGGATTTTCATTATGAGTCCTGGGATTCAATAGATATTAGAACAATTTGAAATAAATTTGTTCCAATAACGACATACGCCATTACAACTCGTCCTAGCAGAGCCTGGAAAACGCCAGTTTCACATTTGCTTTCCTTTGGTCATTAACACCACAAACGGCTTAAGTATAAAGCCGCAAAGGATCAGGAGTAATGACCTCCTGAGATGAAAAGCTGCAATGACCATACCCCGCGAAGCATTCTTCATCAGGGCCATTGTTCTCGGTTAATGAACGGGCACGGCTTTCCTCCCCGTCGGGCTGGCGGCTTCGCGTATCCGGACTAGATTCAGAACCATTTGTTGCTTCTTCATCATCTTCACTACTGGCTCTCGAACGACTGCTCTCAATCAATAAATGTGTATGGCTCCCCTTCCATTGCCTCTGATCTGAACTTGAATCATAGCCGTCGGGCTCGCAGCCTCGTGTATCCGAAGTGGAATTAGAGTGATTTGTTGGCTCTTCACCTGCTTCACTGCTGGTTCTTCTCGAATGGTTGGCCTTTTTCATGAGAACCTCACCCCACATGACTGGCTTGACTGCATGGTCATCGCCAGGGGGTGGATGACACGCAGCACTAATAGCTGCGCTGCAACTGGCGGCAAGAGGTATGCTGGATTTGAAGCGCCCCACCCCCAGGCCTATAATCGTGCACACCATTAGAAATCCGAGAGATATGGTGAAAATAATTGCAATTGGCGAATGGCCGCACGCTACTAGCCGATAGTCGGGCATAAGAATCCCAGTTAGGTTGTATGGAAAAACCTCAACAAAGAAAAGACTCTGGGACACAAGCCAGTGTAATAATGCGTGACTGGCCAGAAGCGGAATACTATATCGGTATGGAAGGCTGAGGTAGTAGGTTGAACGCTGGAGGCCCCTTGGCCAGGAAACACGCAATGGTTTGCGCTGTCTAGCATAATCATCATACTCAGCAGCAAGAAGCATGTTAGTCAACAGGTTGTTGTAGAGAAAATAGGCAATGGAGACAGGGATTTGTGGGCTGTTTGCAACAAGGATTGTGTTTATAAGTCCACAGTTGTTAGAACCACAAAGCCGTACTATTGTGGATGAGGTGGCAGTTCCAAAACCAAGGTTCCAGAGACTTCGGAACGTCACCGGTTTGGAAGTTCCTGTTTCAATAGCCAGTGAAAGGAGAGCACTTGAGAAGACCAAAATAAGCAGGCAGCTATATAAGTTAGTAGAAGCATACATGAAAAGATGGCTGCCAGGTTAAGGTGTGCATACAGAGTGATTGTTACTGTCCAGTATGAGATGCTAACGGCTTTCATCCATCTTTTTTTACCGGGGAGGCGAGCTGCAGGTTTTCCATGTGGAAAGTCGTTATCGTTAAGAGATGCGCTCCATGGCCGTGGGCCTTTTTCGATGTTTGATTTTGACAATAAACACCTGCTTTCAGTTGTCCTATCAGGATTATTGACAAATGATGATATGGCGTCTCCAACTGTCAGGAATATTTCCTTCCTGTCATCATGAGCCGTCAAGAACATACAAACAACTTTAATGGCATTGCAGAAAATAACAGCAAAACATATAGGGAGACTGAATAGTAGCTGACATCTTTCGTCGATCTTCTGGCTTAAACAATAGTCGACTGGAAAGGCATCAGGAAGAGGATTGATGGGCCAACCATCAGGTTTGGATGGACACACCACATTTGGTTCCTGAATTATAATGTTTCTTGACCAGGAACTGTTCTTCCAGTGACTTGCATTGAGATGTTGTCGCAACTCTTCCTCAGGAGGCCAATGTTTCATGAATTCAAAGAGATTTGATAAGTCCTCTTGCTCATCAGGGGATGAAGCGAAATCCCAAATTTCATTCTGCGCGTCGACATTGAAGGTATATGTGATGTTTGAGAAGACGGTCACATTTAGTAAAAAAGCTGACCAGGGTCTAGATTTTAGAGACCAATTGGCAAGATCATCCTTTGTACATGAACCCCCGTGCTCATTCTCGCACATCCACTCAAAAGGATCATTCACCTCTTCCAGTGGATTCACGATGGCAACATGGCGTAACCAATCATTATCAGTCGAATTGTTGGTGACAATGATTAGGGTTCCTCGATCTGTAATGAAATCCGCAGCATACGTATTGATGCATTCCTGTGTATTAAGGCGGTCAAATTCTGACATTTTAGAGCTGAAACTCGATATGTTCATAGCGACGTTCTGTTCAAAGCAATTTGCATAATCAGGATCATTATTCGGTGGGTTGTTGAAGTCGAAGTTTGCAGATGCATGTAGGACACTATACTGATTTGTGCCCAGTGCAGAAAACACAGCAGAGTTGTATCTGGGTTTCATGATTAGAACCAAATTATAATAAAGGATATGTTGCAAGCAAACATTAGATGAATTGGTAGGGATGATATCAAAAGCAGCACCCATAATGTGCATCTCCTCCAGCCAACAAAGCTAAGATTCTTCATACTGGATACACCAATGTCAAGCCACCGCCGCTGAGTGTGGGCGGTATCGACATTTTGGCGAGATGGTGAAGATAGACATTGCATGCAATAGTTGCTTGCCGCCAACATGATTGTACTGAGGGTATTTATCAGCAGGTGCAGGCCACGTTCCCAGTTTTTTGAAACAGAGCAATTTCCTTCATAGAGCATGGCGGAAGTGAATTCTCGACCGTCAAACTTTGAATATGCGAGGATAACAGCGATGATGGCGAGAGCAGTGTTTATAAGTAGAACAAGAGAGGCAGCACAAGCACATATGAGAACACCTATGACCCATCCCCGTTGGTGGTTTTGCTCATGCTGGATTTTTTGTTCTATTTTGTTGGCTAAGCTTTGAGGTAAACAGGAAGTAAACTTTGATATCAAAGATGTGCTTGAAATGCTAGAATCTTTATTGGAAGAATGACATGCCCTGCAAACCTTGTCAGCAAGATTGACCTCCAAATGTTCAATGGGGTTAGGATAGTAACCTGCCAAGTTCAACCTCCTCAGTGTTGATTGCACTTTTCGAGCGACGTTGTACTCGTCGATATTTCGGTTTGTTAAATGGCCAATACCAAGGTCGGTTTACAGACCGTGATGGTGACAAGGCTGCTTAGCCTCATGCCATGGGGTAAAATGCGCCTTTTGCCCATCGTCGCCTTGGCCTTGATCAACAAGGATGTGCAAAAGATATACCATGACTGGTTTAGACTTAGTGCACCTAGACCTCGCCGTCACCCGCGGGTGATCAAACAAGACAAACAGTACTATTTTAAAATGGATCATTATTTTTATGCATACAAATCAGGTAAAGCGTGGAAATTTTATGAGATTTTATGAACTTCTATGAAAATGAGGGTCGATGAGGGTCTGCGAGGGTCACCCATACGAGGTTTGGCGAGGGTCGAGGGACAGGTGGAGGGTCTCAGCGAGGCCTAAGTGCGCCCTGTGCTTGGCGTTCATGTATTGACCCTTGGCATTCAATTATTCTGGCCAGACATTGGCCAAAGTTGTATATTTTTGGCAAGTGGTGAGAGTTGCATGTTTGAAATCCAGGAAGGTATATTGAATGTTGACATAGATTGCTAAGCGAGCGGCTCCCCTCCCGAATCTATACGCCTCTCCACCCAGCTAGGCAATTCCACGAAAAGCCTTCTCTGCGAGGATGGGTCGGCCACCGAGCGGTCCTGAATTCTACGGAATTCTTTATCATACCCCTTTTGTTCTTTCTTGTCCGCTTTCTTGCTTTTCCTGGCTTACTTATCTGCTTCTTCGTTTCCTTTGATGTCTGTGTGTCCAGGTACCCATTTCACCTGCACCCTGTCTGGCTGTGTGAGTTTAGCTAGGTGATAGGCAGTTCTGATCTGCCCGTCGTATGTCCCGCACCGGGACCAGGGTTTTTTCCGCTTCCGAGGTCTCCAATCCAAGTGAAACGGGGAAGCTTCGGGGCAGCGGTGCCGATTCTCCGGATTACCGTACGAGGCCCATATGACAGCCGTGGGCCGTAGAGACAGTATCGCGCAGTAGGGAATGTACGTAGTATTGAGTCTGCTGTAGAGTGCTTACTAGAACTAACTAAGAGCGTCCCACCACTCCGTACGATAAAACTTCTCCGGAGCTCACTAGATTGGTCCGACATTCATCCGATCTTCATCACCAAGGATGCGTGGAAGGACCCGAACCTCGACGTAAAATAGAAACACACACACACACTACTACGAGTTCCAACTGGCCTATGATATAGGCCAGTGTGTGCGCACATTTAAATAGACAAGCACTCTGACTGTTGTATATAAGAATTTATTGCCCTCTTTTGTTTTAATAGATTCCTCCATGTAACACCTTGGCAGTACTGTATAGTAAGAAGGGTGAGAAATGAGAAAAATGACTGGGTGCAGCATCCAATAACCCCACTGTAATACTCTGTACTCCGCAGATAATGCCTTGTGAGGCTTACAGCGCCAAACCCACTGTCAGCCCAGAATCTTTGGACCGCCCCATGATCTGCATGTGGCTTGGTTTGTCACTTTAAAGTAACTGCCATATCACCTTGCAATCCCACTTGTCAAGTTCACAGATCAAAGAGCCCTTGCATTGGCATACCATGGCAGCAGAAAATTCGCCTCACACACTCTTATCCATCTTGACAGCTGAACCGTGGAGATACGATGATGAGAAATGCTTTATTGAATTCCGCCCTGATGGCACAGGCCAGGTACATACTTATCCACCAGTTATTGGATATCACAACGCCTAATCTATTACTGTCCCAGATATGGATGGCGTTCGAATACACGCCTTACCTAGGTGCGGATATCCGATGGAAGTGCCAAGACCCCGAGTCCCTAAGCAGAATCATCGATATTCCCAAGACTCGAGGCCTACAGCACCTAGCCCAATTCAACATCAACATGACAATTGAAAAACAACCAATTCCGATTTTCTACTCCGCTGGCCAGCACAAATTCCACCCCGAGAGATCCCTCACAGAACCTGCCTTCCAGCCCAAAAATTTCACTATCCACCTGGAAAAGGGAATCTTCCCAGCACCTATCTGCATGATGAATCCAAAGGATGATCTGCATGCGCGCAAATATGCTCTTCGATTGGTTTTTGATCATTCGCCATACCCTCCGCCTGAGGAATGGACTGATGAAAGTAATCATTCAGCATCTGGAGCGAGAGTCTGGGAATGGACAACACTTGCAAGTCGGGATTTGGGGCCTTATCATACTCCATGGTTGGAAAGCTGTATTGTTATGTAGTGTATAGCCACTAGTTTTGCACTTGATGATATAATCAATCCAATTTTTACACTTACAGCACCAACTACAAGGCATGTTAGGGGCCAGGCCCGGAGACACTAATGACTAGTTTGGCACAAAAGATTTCGTTGAAGAAATATCGGACGGATGCCCGATCGAGCGGCTCTAAATACATGTGTGCGCAGTGCGGGTAAATAGTTCCTCCGATGACCTCTCCGTCCGATAGCCTCTCCGCACTAGACATATCGCTGTGACAAGGCAGATTTCAAATGGGGATAGTTCATATATCCTCAATCTCTATCTCCAAGTAGGAATAAAATGATAAAAATAAATGATCATCCAAGGCGTGTCACGGGCTCGGAAACTAGCAGATAAAACGAATAATATTCATATCTAGACTAGGTAGCCTAACGACGACTCGACGAGAATATCGAATCTGGGGAAGAAGAAGAAAAGGAAATCTATCTAGGCGATGAACGGTCTTCATAGACATTTGTGTGGTGCGACTTAAGCCCTTTTTTGCCCATATTTCTTGTATGGCATCGTTTGATATGTTGGCGCTGTTTGTCTGGCGTTGAGCCGTTGAGCCGTCATAAGGCGTACAATTGACCCCCAGGGCCCCAATCCTGTGAGGCTGTTCAGCAGTCAGCCTTGTTGCCCCCTGACTGTTGAACTCACAGCTTCATTTGACATAGTTAAAAAGGCTGGCATGACCGTCTAAATCATTTGGTATTCAGTTATTGTCTTCATCTCTTTTTTTTTTTTTTTTTACATATATTTATTCCCCCAGACATTACAATGCTCTTCTCCAGCGCTAAGATTTTCACCGTGGTTCTAACCATTATCGTCAGTGTCACGGCCTATCCAACCACTCTTGAGCGCCGACTTCCATCCGGACAGCTCATTGGGTACCGTGTCATGAACAGCGTAAGCTGTTTCTCTTTTCCTCTTTTTACCCGGTTCTCTAGATTAGCTAACTTTGGCACAGGCCCAAGCGAAAGAATGGAAATCTGCAGGCACCGTCGTTCCGGGCAAAAAAATCGGCCAGAGACAGCTCGGTGAAGGGCAGTACACTACACCTGGGATTGGGCAATGGCCAGGACCAATGGACAGACAGTAAGCACATCATTACTCATTCATATGTTTCATATACAATGATAATTGACTGGACATTGCAGGTTTTGTGCTATTTCTGCCAACGCCAACGCCTGGAATCAAGCCGAAAAGGCGTGGATTCCGGCAGCAGACACCTCTGGTAACAAACTCTGGGAGAATCCCATCAATATGGACATGTACATCAAGAAACTCGGTTTCAAGGATCCAGAGAAGGTTGCCCGTATGTCTGTCATCAAGGGAATGGAGGACACACTCCAGATGGTGATTCCAGATGCATTTACCAAGAAAGGTGGAGGCAACTTGGATTTAAAGTTTGAGTGTCATCCAAATGTTGAGGATTTCAACGGGAATACGCCTGAGGTGGATTATTATTCGTGGAAGGGTGTAAAGGGTGAACCAATTCATCCTAATACTGATTGTTAAATTCAAGTTAGCAGGGATATTGTTGATTTCCATATATGGTTGGGACCGTCGGACAGACCCAGATTTAAACTATGATCTATAAACAGCTTAATAGACTCGTCACATGATGGAATATAAAAATACTGTTCGCTTTCATCTCAATGTGGTATTCCGTTCTAAAAAAGACGCTGGATTGGCCTTCCAGTTTCCAAACATAGTATACGAGATGTCCCGCCGTTCAGCCGCACCAAATCATTTCTAAGTGCTGAACAGGTTGAACCCTATTGCACATTCAACATTCAACTCCTACTCGAGACCCCAAGACTCGAAAACGCTAAAAAAGACTGGCTATCCTCATACCTTGCTCCTGAAAGAATAGGCCAACAGTTCACAGTGGTGCACTTCACTATCTCCACCGTCTTGGCAGTCAGTGCATAAATTCGATCAGTGGGAAAGATTACTTACTGATCCTTCCTTGAATGTATTATTTTTAGGCATCAGGTCAACAATATTTCATCAAGAACACTTGACAGGCGTGGTGGATAGATATGGTTTTGTATGGGCCCTATGGTCTCTTGCAAGCGATCAGCCTATGATTCTTTCAAACATTTCGGATTTCTCACGACGTGGACCAAGAACCTAACAAAATCTCGCAGAATTTCAGCTATGCCTCAGAAGTGAAGAGAGGCAGATACACACCGTTGTGACTCAGGTACCCGGGGTCATTTGATAGGATGCAATACTGCAATAGCTGCAGTTGAGTATCCAAATTACTGGCGTTGAATATGCCTAGCAATCTCCAGCGCAAGATCCTCGCAGTTATCTGTTAGTAATTCAATGGCCCGCTTATATGCCCACTCAAGATGAGAAGGGTTCCTGACAAGGAAAGTGCAGGGCCTCCTTGGAAGTGCAGAGTCAGCTGGCTTCTTCTCCCTGCCAAGGTGATTGGACTGACATCCCAGTTTCTGCCACTGTGTCTGTTTCAAAACTGCGCCATTTATATGCTGTCCTTGCTTCCAATCCCGCTCTTCTTCTTGAGCGCGGACATTTTCAAAGGGAAAATCTAACTGTAAACAGAAATTCACATGTCCACGTTTTACGATCTGCAATATATTACGCTACCGCTAAGCGCTCATATGAATTGCCTGGCATATGGTCTGAGAAACAACAACTTGCTATTAGCCGCCGACCCCCGAGACAGGGTTGCAAATATCTTGAATAGCATGTACTCTAGGGTATCCTACAGTTATTCCTCAAGCTCACCAGTCTACCAGATCTGCACATCGCACCAAGGTTAAGCGCTTACAATCCAGACCGGATGCGGTGGCATGCTTCGCTCATCCAGGGTTCTCTGAGGCGGACTAAACAGTATATCGCTCGCATCGCCGGCAAGAACACTCATTCTCACTTACTGCGCTCGTGAGCTCGAGCACAAAAAAAAAAGGAACATACAACAGCCGGGATTCGCTGGTGGTCACCCACCCAACTACTAACCGGCCGGCGTGTGGCTTAAGTACGGCTGAGCGGACGGGAAGCCCTGTTCTCCACACCCTATGGTCGTATGTACTATCCCCTGCTCGGAAGGGGTATATGTAGGGTAAACGTCGTCAGGATATATCTCCACGATTTCGTGGACGCTGTACGGATTCGAATCCTACGTCGCTTTCGGCCCAATCCGGTGGCTTCTGGGGAAGGGTAACCAGGACTTGGCCCACAGTGCTGAATAACTACTGAATTATGTGTGGATGCTGGTTAATCTGACAGCTTCTCTAGCATCCAAGACCAAAACTATCCTAGTGCCTCTTGCTGTCCCAGTCTCGATAGTATAGTTCTAGGACAAAAGTCTACGTAATTTCCCGCAACTACGAAAATATATATAATCGCCAAAACATTTCTTTTCCCCATAAATCAACCAAACATCAATATTTTACTAGATAATTAAATATGTAAATAGATAAGTAGCATATAAATGGTAAAATAGAATAAAAATTTAATTAATAATGTGTATACCACCCCTTTGCCTCTAAAACTGCATTAACACGGTTCTCCATCGACCTTACCAACCCATCAAAAAATTCCTGTCCTAAGCTCTCCCATGCATCCTCCATGGCCTTATGAAATTGCTCTTTCAATTGCTCTTTGGTCCCATTAAATAATTCAAGGTCTGGATAGAGCATATATATTTGCTTTTTCAGCCTGGCCCAGGCATGTTCAATAGGGTTCAAATCAGGTGAGTAGGGCGGCCAGTCAACAAGAGAAATACCATGCTCATCAAACCAATTCTTAATAATATTGGCTGTATGTATGGGAGCATTATCTTGCATGAATTCCATACCAGATTCCCATATAACAGGTAGATAATCCTCAATAATTTCCAAATAGGAGCGTGAAGAATACCCTCTTCAAGCAGATTCCTCATGCCGACTCATTCGATAGATTTCAGTATGGCCACCACCCCAGATTGCTGCCCAAATCATGATAGATATTCCTTTGCTTTTGGTGTATGGAATGATATGCTTTTTTTTTCCATTTTTCATTGAAGTGGTTGAGCCGCCATACCCATTGATTCTTCTTCCCTTTGCCAAGCTCAACAGAGCATTCATCACTCCATATAGACGCCACCACCTGAACAATACCCTGGATGAAACGATAGAACAGATTCGCGGTCTCCCTGGTTTCGAAAGGTTTCTTCTACCACAAAGTGTTGACCAGATTATGGCTGCCGCTAACCGTGGGCCTCTGGTTGTTCTTAATGCAAACCGGTACCGTTGTGATGCGTTTATTATCAAGCAAGATCATATTGGCGCGCTGAATTTACCACATCTACATTTAGAGGACGTTCCCAAGATGGCCCAGATGATGAGAACAGATATCACTCCCGTTCTAGGATGGCTCTGGAACGTGATGGCACAGCATGCTCTTGAGTACCTGGGTTTTGATCGGCGGCCATCTGGCAATAACTGGCCTCATGTTTGGTGGATCCCTATTGGTATTCTCGGAAGAATTCCCATTCATGCAGCTGGGAATCATTTCAACGGCTCGCATGAGATGGTGCTCGATAGAGTCGTCCCATCATACAGTGGATCTGTCAAGGCACTGTGGTATGGTCGGCGACGCAAAATTCAAACCCCAACAGCAACAACATTACAGTCCAGGTATGCACTGCTAACTAGTCTCAATGCCTCAAACACTAGGCCAATCATCCCTACATTTTGCTTCAGACGAGATGAACATGCTTCGCGATATCTGTCCTTCCCTCAATCTCCAAAATATCGAGTCAGCTCAGCCTACCAAAGCGCAGGTAATATGCCACTTGAAAGGCTGCACAGTCTTCCATTTTGCTGGCCACGGAATTTCTGATTCTACAGAGCCTTCCGCTAGCTCTTTGATACTTGACGACTGGCAGAAAAACCGGCTTACTGTAGGAGACCTTCGTGATCTCCGACTGGAGGAGAATTCGCCTTTTCTCAGTTATCTCTCAGCATGTTCGACGGGGGTAATGAACACGGGAGGAATGCTAGCCGATGAGACAATCCACCTTGTCAACGCCTGTCAGCTTGCAGGCTTCCGACATGTGGTAGGGACCCTCTGGGAAGCATCTGACTCCCATTGTCGAGATTGCACGGATTTTCTATGAGACCCTTCGTAAGGAGGGTATGACAGACGACGCCGTGAGCCGGGGGCTGCACAGAGCCATCAGAGAGTTTCGAGACGTGGACGAGCAAATTGCAAATAGTAGATGGCAGGAAGATGAGAAAGACGAACCTGAGAATCTGGACGATGCATCGAACAACCCCACCCTTGAGAGCTCGGTAGAAGATAATCGTAAGTGTCATACTTCGAGCCCGTGAGGATGTCCAGAATGCTGACTTTGTGCTAGCAGCTTCGAGCCACAGGCGATCAATCGTCGACCGTAGAATGCGGTTTCCAAAAAACGCCGAAAGCGGCCGCTGCCCATGCACTGGGTCCCATACATTTATTTCGATGTTTAGCTGCTATTTCTAAGCTAGAGCCATCTAAATTTCTCTATCTGGTCTTCACTCGAAGGGGTGTGTTCATGTATATCGATGGAAAGCACATAATACGATCATGAACCATAGGAATTGCTAATTTACCCCAATAATTACTAACCAATTGCACTTTTATTGCTGCGATTGGCTGTAAGCATAATATAAACCATGCAGTCTGTCTGAGATGAGTGCATGTTCAGCAACGTCCGGCCCTGAAAACTTTGTGCGAGCGCACCCTGCTCTGAGGCCTGAATTTTGACTTTGAATCGACTTTGTGAGCCTGTTTGACAAGTGATATCAGCGTTGCTTTGCATATGCAGAGTGTTCAAAATAAAGGTTGAGGCGGTGAGATTGCTAGAAGCTTCAGACTACTTGATTTACAGATTCAGTACTCTTTGATTATATAGCTGCTAGAGCGCCTGGTGAAAACTTTCCATGTTCTGAGATCTCTCTTTTTGAAATACTTAGTTAAGGGTGTCGATTCTGCTAGAGACGTGCGTGCGTATAATATAATTTATCGCCAACCAATGCCCATCTGATTGACTTGGTTGGGCAGTTCTAGAAGTCGACTTGAGGCTTGACAAGAGGCCGAATAGCTGGTCGCGATGGCCACGAAGGGGCCTACCCAACTGCTCGAAAGCACCTGAGACTTTGGGCAGCTCTAACAGCTCAAATGAAATTGGTCGATCAGTCACAAAGACCTTAATGACATCCTCGCATGTCTCTCGGCCTCTTTCGGTCAACCATTCTGGGACGACCATCATCCACTCAACAAGCGCTGTTCCGGCGTGTCCATTTGTGTCGTTCTTTGGAGGGACGACAACATAGTCTCCTCCACCATCCTCAGAAGTAAGGCTATCAACCTGCCATGATGGTCCCATGTCGAATATAGAGACATATAAGGCCTTGGTGCCGAAGTTCTGAATTGATAGACTCAGCGTGTCTTCATTGTTGACCTCAAAAATACCAATTGGTCCAAAGTCCTTCCCAGTTTCGCTTTTAAGGCATATTTCGAATGATTCCTCGAAATCAGAAGATGGAGTGCGGTTCTCGATTGCTTCGATATACTTGAAAGTCGCTAGATGTTCTAACAGACTCATGGCGGAGTCGACTGCTCTTGGTGCATCAGTCGGAGGCAGACTCTCAATAGATTGACCAGATGTATCAAGAATAAAGTATCGATCTTTATCGCGTTTGACAATAAATTGGCAAGGCTGCGCCTCGGTCAGTTCGGAGATAATGTGCAAGTGGCGTCTTCGACGGGCAGCAGTCACCCACTGGGAATGTCTGTTCACAGATGGGGTCAGTTGCACCAGAACCTTTTGGGATGAAAGACTGGTGAGCAGCTTTGCTTTCCACCCCGTCTCGACTGGATTGCTTGACACCGTTTTATTGGCCTCTATGAGATCTGATGTGAAGGCTCGAACGGTGCTGACTTTGACCGTAATTAAACTCGTATCATCCTCGGACGCATCAAACGGATATAAAGCATATTCATCGCTTTCCTGCACCCCCTGGATATATCCAGCTCCTAAGCACAGTCGATTGTTCTCCGGGGCCCTGAGAACAGAAATAAAAGGAATCGCCCTTTCGGTCCCGAAGTTGTCAGAATCAATAGAAAAGAAACCGTCATGGCTTCCAAAATGCATTGGATTCTGGACAGGGCAATGCGCATGGAACAGTATGGATAAGTGCCGATATAGTGATCGAGACGACGTCTACAATCCCTTCTCCGAAGATGAAAGTGCGCGACGTAAGAAATACGAAAGGGCGCCGCTTCTGATGCCTCCTTCGAACCTGAGTTCTCGAGCAATCTCATGCGGGCCACATGCGGTAAGAATTGTGTATCCATTCGGGTCGATGAGCCATTTTGGTAAGACCCGAGCATCGCGAAAAGGCGATGGAATGGCCTCGTATTCATAGTCTGTACTCTGCGGATAGACAGCATCCACGGTAGGATTGTAAGGAGTAAATTTGATCCCATCCGCTTCTGAATGTTCACTGCGAAAAACACTTCCGGAAAAGCAACAATCAAGAATGAGCGTGACTTGAAGGCCCTTGTTCACCATGTCTCGCAGGCGATGTGCCAATTCGTGGCCTCGAAGATACCGACTTCCACAAGCAGCATCAAACAAAACCAAAGCGAGATCCTATCTTTGAACATTCCCAGAAATCAAAGGAGTGATGGAACCATGGCCGGAGAAATGGATATACACAACATCACCATGTTTCGCTCGCTCTGTTATCCCTGCCAGATTGGACAGTATATTGTCGTATGTCGGCCATAAATTTTGCGGTTTGGGAGGATCAGCAGCATCCGAGCTTGTCGGAGAACTTGCTGTCAAAGTAGAAATATGGATGGGTTTATTTCTGCCTTCAAAATAATGTTGAAGGTTCTGCACGTCTCGCACGCAGCCTTGTAAAGGACGAGGGGAATTGTTCTCCCCATAAAAATCGATGCTGATTAAAAGGCTCCAGCTACCATGTCGTTCATCCATAATTAGGGTTCGATAAAATCGAGAGGGAAATATCCAAAAAAGCTGTAACGTTCGGATTAAGCCGCAAAAGCCGCATGATTCGGCACTATTCCACATAAAATGTCACTTTTTATAACCTCAATATCTCAACTGCAAAGTATCTACAGAGCCTAAAGTTTAATATATAGAGTATTATGGTACTAAAATTACGTTCACTGAGCAGAAAAAAGCTTCAGATAAACATTTCTCCAAGTAATATAAATTACACCTGTATCTTTTGTATTTTTCAATATTCAAGTAAATATGAATGGTTGTGCAACTTCGGAATGTATATAAATATAAGACTATTTTTGCTTCGGAGATAGTTAGTTGATAGCGGAATGAGACTGATATAGATGATATAAATGTAGAATAACCTTGAATGTAATGGAATAATAATTGTATTCAATGCTTGATGTTGTTATATGTTATTATTGTCACAGATTACAATGCGGCTTAGAATAGGAAAACAGAGGTGCGCCGCTCGGTCGGGCGCGCCACTCGGTAGGGAAATACGCTACATGCCCTCTGGATGTCTCTGAATGCTTATTAGTGCATCAGCTTCCCCTCCAACTTCAACTCTACAACATCATGACTTACATCAGCCTCCCCGCGCTCCCCTTCGAGCTATGGGGATCCATCGCATCACATCTATCCAACGCCGACATAAAATCTCTCCGCCTGGCATGTAGCCAATTCAACAATGCAGCGCTTCTCCGCCTTGACCGGGTCTTCTTATCCGCCAACCCACTTAACATAGAAGTCTTTCGCGGCATTGCATCCCATGACAAGTTCCGCCACAAAGTAACCGAGATCATCTGGGACGAGGCGCGCTTGCCCAGAGGCCCACAGCGAACAGGCCAAACTGACGAGGGACATGAACTGCTCTCGGACGAGGAAGAGCCCGGCAACACGAGAGAGTGGGCCAGAAGGTACGGCTCTGTGTACCAGGAGGAGATCATCGAGCGACATCAATCCGAGGAGGAAGATGGGTGTCCTAGGTGGTTTAAGGACGCTTGCGAGGAAAACCTCGACCATCTTAGGCGGCGGAGGGATAGGGACGTGGACAGGCCCGACCATGTTGCGCGCAGAGAACAGGTCTTCGCTCAGCCTCCGCTGAGGGAGCGCTGGCAATATTATCAGCGTTTACTACGTCAGCAGAAAGATGTCCTTGTCGATAATAGTGATCTGCACGCATTCTTATACGGCATCAAGCAGTTTCCTGCTCTGAAGAGAGTCACCATCACACCTGCGGCCCACGGTCATCTCTTCGCTCCGCTGTATCCGACCCCCATGATCCGCGCTTTCCCCAAGGGATTCAATTATCCCATTCCGCGGGGATGGCTCTATCCCACAACTACAAGTGAGCCTGCGACTGCGTATGCGTGGAACGAATACCCCGAACTCAGAGAACGGTACCGTGGGTTCCGCACTGCGATGCGCGTGCTCGCCAATGAACCAAACTCTATTTCCGAGCTAATTATGACTTCCAACCATCTCCCGACTGGGATCAACTGTACGATCTTCGACAAGCCCTGCACAGAGTACGATAATTTCACTACAGTGCTGAAAACCCCGGGCTTCCGCCGTCTGGACATTGCCATGCTCATTGGCGGAGAGGCCGAGGAAGATCTCGACCAATGCTGGCGATCCTTCTTGAATGGACGGCTGCGCCGCGCACTCGGCGAAGCAAAAGATATGGAGGATTTCAGGCTGCATACGACAGTCATCAGCAATCCCTACGGGGACGATGACGGGGACGGCTACGGAACACTAGACCGACTGATTCCATTACAGAGCATCGTGCCTGTGGAAAAATGGCCGAATCTGCGCCACTTCGAACTCTCCCGCTTCCTAGTCTCACAGCCTGATATCATCTCCTTCCTCACCGCACTACCGAAATCCATTCGCTCTGTTGAGCTCAGCATGCTCAAGTTCCTTGAAGACGGTGGAGACTGGCACGGTCTGCTGGAGGATATGCGCAAAATGATACGCGAGAACACGCTGTGGGGGGACCGAGATATCGCTGCAAGGCCGAAGGTTAGGATTGGATTGCCGCTTATGCATCGTGAGATTGGACGGGGCCAGTGGATTGAAAAAGAGGTGCATGATTTCATTTACGATGAGGGGAAAAATCCCTTCTTTGATGATATGCCTTGTGATACTCCGTATGGAGTTGGAATTCTGAAGGATGTATTTGAGCCTAATTTTGAACGCCCGAATGGGAATTGGGACGATATGATTGAGATGGGTATTACCAAGGAGCACATGGATTATGATTCCAGTGCTCCACCGCAATACTGATCTCTACATCCGTGAATTTTAATCGATTCTTATGCTTCACATACAACGTCGATACAATTGGTTATTGGGTTTGACAGTTTGTGCAACTGCATCGACACTTGCCTCTTCAAAACGTACCTCTTACCATTTAAGCACCTGGAATGTAAAAGTTAGCAGATGTAAAACCCATTGATTTTGGTGGACTGACTGGATGTAGGCGTCGAGGTAACCGACGAGGCAGCACCCGAGGACGGAGTTTGCGAGGCGCTTGCCTTGGTACTGGTAGGCTTGGAGAGTTTCACGCAGTAGGATGAGCTGGCTCGAACTGTGCAAGGATAGTTGTAGGAGTCTGTAGCGACGCTCGCGCTCGCGCTTGCACTGCCACTGGCAGCTGAAGTCGCCTGCGGAATAACCCCGATGGACGAACTACTGCTGGATGATTTCTCTTCCAGCGAGGGGTTCCACAGAATAAAGTCCTTCGAGGGTCAGTTTTCATCTGAAAGGAGGAGAGAGAATCTGGATTAGGGGGAAGGGAAACACGAACCTCTGCAGCAATATCAGCTGTCATGGCAAGCGTCCAGCAATCCGCGAGCGGGTTGGTGGTGATGTTGCTGAGCCAGATGTAACTATTTCAAATGTGAGCCAGTGCTTCTCTAGAGGCTAGAGGATTCACTCACTCGTAACAGTCCTTTCTGGTATCATTGGCAATGGGAATGACGGGATTGGAGCCGGTGTACGAGCCAGAGAAATAGTTTGGTCTGGCGGCGGATGAAGGCACGGAGGTCATGGAGACCTTGTTGAAGTTATCCGTGGTGCTTCCTGCGTGGCCGGAGTAAGTTGTGATGTATCCAACAGCCTGCACGCAGTAGTAGACATCCTTTTGGAGGTTGGTGCAGTCCTTTTTGAGCTCGGGGTTCAGGAAAAGGCTATATACTTGTCAGTAAACAATCTCGATCTCTTCCAGGGCTGGTATTGAGGCTCACAAGTCAGATCTGGAAATGCCGGACTTGTCCGTGACGGTGTCGCATGTCTCGTTGGATCCAATTTGATAGTATTGGGCGCATTTGGTGTTAGTGCCGGAGACTATTGGCGAGGGCACAGGACTAGATGTTTTTATTAGTACGATGGCACCATTACCTTCTTGTATTCTGAAAAGAGACATACGCTGTGGTGGTGACGATGCTCTGTAAGCTTCTTGCACCGCTTGAAGATGCAGAGCTGGTGGCGGGGATGGCATAGTCGCCTGAGGGGTTGCTGACGCAGATATCCTTGCCGGAGAGGTTACCAAGGTTCCTAGAAATGATGTTGTTAGCCGCATTCTATCATCAATGTTTCGATAGTACAATAGATTCCAAGTTACATACGAGCACTCGCTATTGATATCGGAGTTCCACGAGAGGAGTTGCGCCCATGTGGCTCCACTAGACTTGCCAATACTTGCACAATTATCTCCAGACTGGACAGTGTATGTCTTGCAGTTGGTGCTACCCGTAGCCCGACGATGGAGAGATTGGTGGGCAAAGTGTGAAGCCTGCACAGAGGCAATCACGGCGAAGTATACAAGGCCCTTCATGTTGGTGTCGAGGTTTCCACGAGTCTGGAGGTGAGTCTTGAAGTGGGCAGTGAGAGGACTCCTTCAAAACTGAAAACTTAGCTTGTCTATCTATATCGTTGAAATCCTTTCAGTTACTTTTTTTTCAAAATCCCTCAGGGATCTGCATGAATCTCGCCTTTCCCGAGTTTCATCATGTACCTAGTGCATCCGAGATTGCTTTCTGGGTCTGATAACATGGATTTATGCCGAGCTATGCAGGAACCGGTAGAGATATGCCCGAGTGGTGGATATGGTTACCTAAATAGTCGAATTAGCCGACGATGTCACATTAATCTTTAGTTTCATTACGAGACATTTGATCCACGGTTCTACATGAGATTTGGGGGCCACATAAAAAGCAGGGGCCGTAGCCGTAGAGGTCCACAGGGGTCTACGGGGCCGGGGCCACTAGAGGCCGGCCAATTTCGAGGCTGAACAGGTGGATATACATATTCCTTCAAAGAACAAATTACCAAAATTTGTACACTAAGCCGCTTGGCGTCTTGGTATCTTGTAGTTTGCAGAATCCAAGGGTCCTTGATATCCTGCAGAATGGCTCATCCTAATTCGACCAATTGAACTTGTATACCCTAAAAAATATTGAATAAATTAAATCCGGAATAGCAAAGAGTAGAGGAACTTCCTGGCCTTCCAAAAAAAGAAAAAAAGCGGAAATCGCTCCCATGTGTTGTGTTGGTGCGCTATACTGAACCGTTCATGGCCCCGAGATCCCGAATCCATTTTTTGGGCATAAAATCCCACCTTCTCCACCACCCCTGCATATCGTTCCCACCTCTGGATCAGCCTCACCAGATGTCGGCCCCAAGCTTTTACAATGTACTTTGTATGTATATACGAAGTACTCCTAGTGGATATCACCAGGAGGCTGAGCTACAATGTATACTGCCTGTTCAGAGTCTATCCTTTTCTCCACCAGGTCCACCGTCGATCAGAAGTTTTCTGCCATGTTAGTTACGGTGATATAATGGTATTAATTGCCCTCTAGGTGGGATAATCACGTAAAGCTCCGTATGATGCCTCGGGGCTACCCGGTGGTGAACCATACTAGGAAGTGGGCCCAGTGGAGAAAAGGATAGATTTCTGAACAAGCAGTGTACAGATCTGCCCCTGACACTACTGCAGGCACTGTCACTTCGGGCCACTATGTCTCCACGGCTCACACGGCTCCGTGCCGTATCGGAAGTCATGCCTTCCTGGCCCTCTGTGGAGAGCGGATCTACGATCGATATGATTGAACGTCGTGGATTCGGCTCGATATGTGTTCTGAAACTCCCGCAATGTGGAACTTGCACTCGGAGGAAGAGACATGGATGGGTGGAACCACAAGGTGGAAAGAGACATACATTGCTGTCCCACTAAAGAGATTGGAACAATCTTCTAACCAGAAGGAATCTATATTAATACCTCTAGTGCTTGCTGCGTTGCACTGGCTGGATCTTTTAACTCACACGCATTCGTTTGGGCCATATAGCTGTGCACAACAAAGTTATACACCATGGTCTCCCTGGGACGGCCACCGAATTCGCTCATTTTGCTACTACTCTCTTTTATTTTCCTATTTTCATTCATTTCTACCACTCAAGCTGGCTCGCTCAGCCTTGATGTCTCAACCACAGACGATGAATACACATGCTCCTCCGACAAGCCGTGTAGCAACGGCGCTTGCTGTGGTAAAAGTGGCAACTGTGGCTATGGCCCAACATACTGCGGCACGGGCTGCATGTCCAACTGCAACGCAACTGCTGCTTGCGGGCAATATGCGGAAACCGCTGGCCAAGGCTGTCCTCTGAATGTTTGCTGCTCCGAGTTTGGCTTCTGTGGCACCACCAGCGAATTCTGTGGCAAGGGCTGTCAGTCTCACTGCACCCAACCAAAGCCATCAGCCGAGGAATCTAACGTCCAAAAGCGCGTTGTCGGCTACTGGGAGGCTTGGAACATGGACCACAGCTGTGGAACTATGGAGCCTGGTGAAATTCCTGTCCAAATGCTCACTCATCTGGTCATTTCCTTTGGTTATATCAGTCAAGACTACAAGGTCACCAACATGGACGGTATATCCCCCAACATGTACAAGATTGTCGGTGATCTGAAGCAGCGCAACCCCAAACTCAAGATCATGATCGCTCTTGGAGGATGGACCTTCAATGATCCTGGAACTTGGCAGAGTGTTTTCCCGACAATGGTCTCTAACAAAGCCAACCGGAAGACATTCATCGACAACCTCCTCGGATTCCTGTCGGAGTACGGCTACGACGGTGTCGACTTCGACTGGGAATACCCCGGTGCTGATGACCGTGGTGGCTCCGACGCCGATGGAGTAAACTATGCTCAACTCCTCAAAGAGCTGCGAGCCGCAATCACCGCCAGTGGCCGTGACTATCTGGTCACCTTCACATCTCCGACATCCTACTGGTACCTTCGCCACTTTGATCTGAAGGCAATGGCCGACAACGCCGACTGGATCAATCTGATGGCATACGATATTCACGGAGTGTGGGATAGCAGCAATCCAGTCGGCAACCACGTCCTCGCCCACACCAACTTGACCGATATCGATCTCGCGCTTGATCTGTTCTGGCGAGTGGACGTTGATCCTTCTAGCATTGTGCTCGGCTTGGGCTTCTATGGCCGAACTTTCAAGCTCAACGACGCTTCATGCTGGAAGCCTGGATGTGACTTCAGCAGTGCCGGTTCTAAAGGCCCCTGCACCGCCACCGAGGGAATCTTGTCGTACAAGGAGATCTCGCAAATCCGCAAAAACGCCGGAGGCACTGCATACCTCGACAAGGAGGCTGCTGTCAGGTACATGGTATACGATGACGACAGCTGGGTCTCGTTCGATGATGAGACTACGTTCAAGTTGAAGATCGATTATGCCAACAAAATGGGCCTTTCCGGTCTGATGATCTGGGCCATTGATCTTGATGACAACCGTCTCAGCGCTCTGCGAGCCGTTTCTGACTCTGACGCTTTGGGTAACTCCGGGTCCGAATTCGACCTCGTGGATCTCGCCCACATCTTCCCGTCGGACATTCGTCCACCCAATACCACAAAGCCTGTTTACGGTATCTCGACCTTTGGAGGTGCGGACTCTATGAGTCCCAATGGAGGCGGATTCGGATTCCTCCTCCTTGCTGGCGAGTCTCATGCTGTCTCGAGACTGCGAAGGCGAGACAATGAGCCCGAGCCTTTCCATTTCCTTGACTGCCCGTCGAATGTCACGGATGCTCCCAAGGAGCAGGTCCACACGGCTCGGGTCGTTTGTCTTAGCGATGATCTCAATGGATGTTTCCAGGTGATGGAGCGAGGCGTTGAAGGCACAATCGTCGAGATGCCTGACAATGTAAGTCTCCCATTCCTACTCTACCTTGGTTGGCTAAACTAACATGCGACTTACAGTGCGCTCCCAACACCTTCGCCCGAGCTGTTTCTCTTGAACCTTCGGAGAGTGAGTTTCTTATTCATTTTGTGGCTTATGAAGATATTTGCTGATAATTTTCACCAGACCAGGCTGTGTCCGCCAAGATCAAGAAGCGGAATCCCACTTCCCAGGTGTACGACTTCAAATTCGACTACAACATGGGCCTGAGTCGACGTGATACCACCAACAAAACGAGCATTCGGTTGGATTACTCGAATGTGAAAAACTACTGGGACAGAATTGTGGATTCACCCGGCATTGAAGAAGACGACGGCGAGAAAGAAGCTCGATCCTTGGTCCAGAGATTCTACGCGAACTCCGACAAGGATTGGAAAAAGGATTACGCAACATCCAACGCGTTCTTTGAGTACGAAAACACCAATGCCATCCCCATCAAGCAAAATATCAGCGAGCTTGTTTGGTATCAGACTGCCACGGATTGTGAAGTGGATGGAGAAGAATATGGCGAAGCTTTTGCAGCCTATGTCACTGGTGACATCGACGCTGAAATGTACTTTGGCTTCTCAATGGTTGCCGAGTACTACGGCGGGGAGCTCGACGTTCAACAGGCGAATGGGTTCATCAAGGCCGGCGGTAAGAGTGATTTGACATATGGCATCAACGGCTTTAGTGAGGTCGATGTCTCCAAAGCAGACAAGGGTAACCCGCTTCACGGCGCGAAACGATCCTTCGACCTCAAAGGAACGACCATCAGCGCTGGTCAAAACACCTTCGTCTCGTTCGATCCCTACCTTGAGGTGACGTACGAGCTGGCTTCATTCAACGGCTCCAACAGTACCGACTTCGGCGACAGTGCGACGAGCTTCATCGGCCATCTCTCCACCCGAGTGACCCAGGATTTCTCCAATGTTACCGCATTTTGGCCAGTCGATACACCAGAGGACAAGAAACCCGAATCCGGATCATTTGCGCCGAACGATATCTCTGTTGGCAAGGACAACAAACTCTTCTACAGCACCGGTGATGGCGGCAAGATCGCCGTCGGAA
Organism: Aspergillus glaucus CBS 516.65; assembly: GCF_001890805.1. Classification (NCBI taxonomy): domain Eukaryota; kingdom Fungi; phylum Ascomycota; class Eurotiomycetes; order Eurotiales; family Aspergillaceae; genus Aspergillus; species Aspergillus glaucus. The sequence continues at coordinate 745,922 of NW_019170462.1, read as the reverse complement.
CCTTCATGAAGTTTGGTTTGAATGTCGACCTTGAAATTCATGGGAAATCACGCCGTACGCTCGAATCGACCGCGGTTGGAGATGTTAGTTCCATCTTACCGGAGACTATTACTGGATGTCCTGCTTTACATGGTTTTACTAACCGGCCTTAGATGGGACTGATGTACAACACCATCTCGGAATTCTCCTTCTATCCCGCAGGTGACGATTCGGACGAGTCCTGTTCCGATTTCACAATAGCGTAAGTTGACAAAACATTGGGTTCAATGAACGGCATTAACATTCCAACTTGCATTATAGGACTCTCGTTTTTCAGATGGCTGATTCGTGAGTTTGACCCGAGCCTGCTATGACAACCCATGAATATCTTTTAACCAATCTCACATTGACAGGAAGGCGCTGGAGAAAGCTAGATGGACCGAAGATTCCACCCAACTTGGAACCGATACGGTAAGATCTTGTCCTCCATGAATCAATCTCGTGTCTAGGCTTATTTCCATTCGTGACGAAACAGCAAGCACCCGGCGCTGGAGCCGTCTGCTACGCCAACTATGGCAGCAAGTCTAGCACCAAGCGTGACCTTGATGATGATACTGTCAATAACTCATCTATTGCCGGTGAAGAAGTTCAGGAAAAAGACCTCATGGTCCGCGGAAACCCTGGATACGTGGCATTCCCTGGAGACTGGGATTACCGAGCAGCAGAACGTCCACCATCTCCGGATGATCTTCTCTCTGATACTGTGAACGATTACATCGGGGATGCAACTGAAGGTTCAACCGGGTGTAAGGATTGTGGATCTTGCACTGAAACAAAGGACAGGAAGAAGAGAAAGCCCTGTTGCGGTTGCGTGAGCATGGACTATAAGTGGAGCTATGCTGACATCCCCTCATATCCCGATTGTGCTTGCTGTTCGAACAGCTTTAGGAACAGACAGTGGCCCTTCGGAGGTAACCTCATCAACCTGGGCCCTGCTAAGAGAAGCTCCAATTTACCAGGAGAACTTGAAGAGAACTCCGAAGAAGAATATGATGAAGTGAATGACGAGGGGGAGACAACCGGTCATCAGCTTGAGGGTCGTGCGGCTGGTACGGCTGGCACAGGTAAGAAAAAGGTCACTATGTGCTCAAAAAAAGACTACGCCCGTAGTCCTGGTACATATCCTCAGTTCCCGGCAGCCCACGACTCGCCTTGGGAGGGAATCCAGCGTGGAAGGTGGGATTCCATCTCCAGATACTGGGGAAATACGTCGGCGTTGTGCACCGACTGGAGCGTGGCAGGTTTGACCTATGCGGACAACGAAACCACCACGAGAGGAACGTTCCGATCAGATTACGAGAGTATGTATCTCATTGATCTGGTTTTGGGAGTCTGCTAACAGATATAGCCGAGCATGTCTTTGAGGGCCAATTGATTGGTGACTTTTTCACACATTGGCTCGCCGAAGGTAAAATCGAAAACCAGTTGCCTAAGCCAAGCAAACCGAAAGCCAAGTGGTCATGCACCGATGCAGAGAAGTACGTCTTTGGAGACCCCGATAAACATTGGAGATTCCAAAACGGCAGGAGTAATCAGGCAACGACTTTCTTCATGATCCTTCTGAGAGAACTTGGCAGCGCAGGTCACCTTGACCGGTTGACGATCTTTAAGGCCCGAGCAAATGGAATGAAAGGCGGCGTAAGTCTTTGAATCTTCCTCTTTCATATAGCAATCCTGCTGACCAAATACTCAAGATGTTTGGCGGAAAGCAAGCTGTCAATGACAAAAAATGGGCAACCCAAAACGCAGACGAGCAGCTTCAAAGCGTCAAGACAATGGGCATGGTTTTTGAATACATGAACGACCCAGAGGTATGGGATAAGTTCTGTGACACATACGAAGCTATCTATGAACGCCTTGGTGAATTCGACGATTTCCACGCATCGCTGAACAGGAATTTCCCGAAACTGCAAGATGAATGGCCCAAGTTTATCGATGCTGTTCTGAGTTCGATGGCCACTCGGTCGAAGGCGACTCTTTGGTGGATGTTCAGCGGACGAACGTACGTGCATCCCCTATCTTCTATTCCTCTTTAATGCCATGAATGCTCACAATACCTTTAGGGAGAAAACGAACAAGTTTTACAGCACTATTTGGGGAATCAATATCCTGAAGAATGCCCATAAGATCACGTTGCCCGGCAAGTGTACTCACTTGCCTAGGTCCTAGGTAGGGTTTCTTGGAGAGATGGACTGAACATGTACATACAATACTTGCAATTCTCATGTAATTTGTCAGATCAAGAATCAGCAGTCAATCTGGCTAGTAGACTTATGAGCTATATTAAATCTACAAAGATAGGTGCATACCAAGGAGCATGTATCTGTTTGGCATGGGTGAGACCGATATGCACAACAGTAGAAGTATAAAACTGGCTTACAGTCCGAGGAATAAAGTATTCGCGCAACCATCCACAATGTACCCAAGAAAAAGACCTCAACAACGGCCACCCTCTGGCGGTGGACCGTATGGTCTTGAAATCTAGTTCAAATAGACCATTTACCCTATACAAGAATACCTTTTCCTAGGAAATGTATGTTGACTTGGTATCCCACCTGGGCAGCCCAATTGGAGGAATGGAACTATTGAAATTAGGTATCTTTTGTATGGGCTCCTCATACAAAAGGTACATCAATTGATAGGCTCTTTGAGCTTATATTCCTCGACCATGATATTCTATAAGTACATATGTAGAGAATAACTGAAGCTTGCTATGACCTACAGTCTTGGACGGACATAGCTAATAGTATCAGTCAACAGATAAAGACGATCCATAGTAAGAGTAAAGAATGGAGTGGGCAGTGTCTTCGCTCTTTTGTAGGGAACTTCATCTGTGTCACGGGCTCGGACCAGTAGATATTAACGAATTGATATTCCTATCTAAACTAGTGTAGCCATCGACGAGAATATCGAATCTGGGGAGAAGAAGAAAGAGGAAATCTATCTAGAAGACGAAGGGGTCTTATAGGCGTTTGTGTGATCTCGCTAATGTTCCTTTTGTCTTCATTGCACGGTTGGCGTTGTTTGGCGTGTTGATGTCGTTTGTCTATATCGGCGTCAGTGCAGCGTTGGGCCGTCACAATCTGATGTACTTCAAGAAGATTTCTACAGCTGGACCAGTGCTGGATTGCCTGGAGAAACTTTACAGCCTTGGGGTACTGGACAACAAGGGACAGCAGGAGCTGAAACTCAAGGATGAAATACTGGATAAATGCGTGTTCTGCCAGGTGGAATGGGAAGCCACGGTATATCAAATTGCCTTGGAGAAAAGATTGATGGCATCCACAGTGCGGTCCTGGATGCGTTGAGTCGGCGAGATTACAGGTTTTAATCAGATCACCCGGCCATACCTTCTCTGATGCGCTGGAGCTGGGGAATTCAACAGCAGTGGTGGGTATCCCCCAGCCTGCAGGTAGTTGGGTGCTAACCCAATGGATAAAAGAGGTTACAGATGCTCTTCAAAACGTCATCCTACAGCACTCATATATCCGCACCTTCGTCCGACATTATGAGGTGGATGTTGATGTCGATGTTCAGAGCATCATCCGCAAAACCGGTTCTCAGACACCGTTAGTGCGATTTGCTTGCTCATTGAGTGCCTTCATTGACCCAAATCGACCTTATAAGCTCTCTCCTGAGGAATCCAAGTCCCTCAATGAGCTCCCTGTTGTTCGTGCATGGCAGGAAGGAGTAAACAAACGCAAGCAAAAATGGGATGACCGCAAAGCCAAGTTAGACCGTGCCAATATTCACTCTCTAACTCATCCTAGAGCCGCCTACCTAACTATTTGCTAGTTAGTAGCTGGGTGACTAGTAGCGAATCCATGCTGTTGTATGTTTTTGCTTTTTTATTATTATTATGCTCTTCGATCAGGTATGAATTTTAGCAACAAGAAAAATGAATATCAAATTGAAAGAACGGGACTTGAAGGCCCCGCGTGGGGATAAGCAGCACTGAGAGCCCCTGGATCGGGCTTATTTGGGTTAAGAGGGCCTGGGAGGGAGGATGGGGTATTCATCAGGAGCAATAGTAAAAATTATGCACTGCAACTGTTTCTTTATCATACTGGAACAGTTCCACTGCATCGACACGAAATTCCTCATGAACACTACCACGGCCAGGCGGTCTTTGGACGGTAAAATGTCCAATACTTTCTGTATCTATCACCAGACTGATCGCTTGATGCTTAGTAGTGAGTCTACCCGCCAAAAGTCAAAACTGACTTTCCATCTCCCATTGACTCAACCCGGATTGTAGAATTTTCACTCTTCTGCGAATAATAACGAAACACTTGGTGTACTGGTTTGAGTTAAAATACCTCGGCTTTTTGGCCTACATCGGAGTATCCTTTTGAGTCAAAGAGACCAAATGTCAAATAATCATCTTGGCTATTGCGGCCGGAGACTAAGAGTATCGTAGGTGGTGATTGAGCAATATGGCGGCTGAGATCATTAAAGTTATGAAGCTTATCTGCCTTTGCAGACCATGCAATTGAAGTACCACCTGAGACTATGTCTTCTGGTAACATGCAACCGAGTTGACTTAAGACGGGAAGGTTAAAAATAAATCCCGATGTGGGCACCCCACGTTGAGCGGATAGGAGGTATGCTTCTTGGAGAAATGTAGGCAGATTTTCTGATGAATAACACCGCCATGCCCATCATTGAAATCTGTTTCATATATAGAAATCGTCAGGGTACTACCTATGCTTGTTATTATGATGCAAGTCCACGTGGGCAGCCTGTAAGAACCAGGTCTGGTTATATGGTGATTATATGGCCTTAAAAATGACTGTCTAGGCAATTATTTGGTTTTAATGGCTGTTTTGACCTAGTTTACGATCTGGAGTAGACTTGTGTATGTTTTGTCAAAAATGCGCCAAGAACTGCAGGAAATTTTGAATACGCTAAATGATAATGAAAATTATGTTGGGCCTGCCGCGGAGGACGTTGCTGGGTTTATGAAAGAGCATTTGGCTTAGTTAGATCGGCTATAGCTCGAGGGTAATGTAATCACAACGCTTTGATGATATGAATGGACGTCATGAACAATTCGCGTGGTGGATCTCCAAGTGGCATGCTCCGGGCATTTAACCAATGCTTGTGACACGCAATATATATAGTATAAGACATAGAAATGGGACGAAGAAAGAGGGTTGAGATTGGTATCAAGGTAAAAGCTGTCATAGACTGGTGCAGGCCCGTCGTTCTTCCGGACTGCTATGTTGCAGAAGAGATCTATACACCCCAGGTATCTTATTCCTCCCTCTGTACACCATTCTTTTTAATCTCATCCATCTTTTGCCTGGCCATCTCAGCCGCTGACCCAGCCTGCCCAGTCTCCTTATCACTAATTTCACTAAAACGCTGCTTCCAAAATTCCCAACGGCTGACGCTAAGAGTGTCCTTTCCTTTCCATAAGGGCCCCGTCCAGTATCTATCAGTCTCCGACTCCGCTTCGTCGTCTTCAAGGAAAGAGAATAACACTTCACCACTGTGAATAATCCACTGAGCAGCCGCAGCGACGTTACAGTCAAGGAGACACTCTCGTGGATTTTTTTCTAGTGCGTCACGCAGTGACCAAACAGTCAGGGTAAACCATGACACCATATCATGGTTTAATAGACGTGCAGCGAAGGAGTTGAAGTTGACCCATTCCGCTTTCCCTTCAGATGTTCGATTGCGGTGAGTACATTCGGGACCTTGATGAATATATTAGCATATATTGATGATTAGTTTTGGTAGCTGACATACTAATCCAGGCTTCTCTAACACTCGGGCCCAGCATTGGGAGGTCAGTCCAGATGTCGGTATCTCGCTTCAAAGCCATCACCGTCAGTACCCTGCAACAATCGCAATAGGAATATGTTTACGATGTACTTACAGTCCAAATCTTCACAGTCGTAGGAGGAAGCTCGGAAAGTGCATAAACCAATGCAACCAAACGATTCATAGATGGATGGTCATGGGGAACTTGCTTGGCCATAGCGATAAAGAGACCCCAGATCTCCCACATGTGACTCTCTGCCTCCTCCTTTTCCCCAAAGCTGGTGCCTATAAAGTCTCGCTTCATTGGGGTCAGGCTATCGATGCTCCTGGCAGCCGCGGTAGGCGATGTCGTGCTGGATGGCTGGAGATACTCGACCAACATTTCGAAATTTATCTTCTCTACAATCCACGGCTCGTCGACCTCGAGAGACTCGAGCCGAAAAGAGAGATTTGTCGCGATATCCATGATGATTGAATGAGCTGCTAATTTGTTGCAAAATGTTTCGATAGTTCAGGACATCAGGAGTGTTGGCATTTAAGAAGAAATACATAGCAAACACCGGTAAGGCTGTTTCGTCGGGGGCAGTGATGCGGGGTCCGTTTTTACTCAGCCCTCAAAGCGAAGACCCGGAGTACACTATACCTCTAGAACCCTCTGCATCAGAACGCTTGCAATGTCGACCCAGTAGGTTCTCTCCAGTTATAGAATTTGGTTGCCTGGAGCTCTCTATATAGGTCCGCTCCAAACTCGTGAAGCAGCTCTAGCAGCTCACAATGCCACATTACACAGCGGAGCCAACATTGTCGCGTACACAGATGGCAGCTTGACAGAACAGGGAGTTGGAGCAGTGGCAGTTTCACCTCTGGGGCGCCAGGCTATCCGCATTGGCTCCCCAGCTACCCACACAGTATATGCAGCGGAATTGCAGGGCATAAAAATGGCGCTTATCCAAATACGCAACGCGGGCGGACTAGCATTGCAATGTTCCCATCAGACCTATACGGCAATCATCGTTACAGACAACCAGGCGGCAATACAAGCATGCTCAGCTCCAGGAAGGTCTTCTGGCCAATATATCCTGAGTGAAATTACATGCACTGCATCTCAACTACAGGAATGTGGCTGGGATATATGACTGTATTGGCTCCCAGGTCATGAAGGCATCTACAGCAATGAGTGTGCTGATGCTCTTGCAAAAGAAGCTGCTAATTCCCCGGCACCCAATGGTGCGGAAGAGCTCACTCTCATGGCCAGCACTTGAAGAAGCCTCCGCATAGAAGCAACCAGTGCATGGAAGACTGGATGGGCTGCTTCCACCCATGGGAGCTCTCTCCATTGCTTATGGAAAGAGCATTCAAAAGCACCAATGCGACTATACCAAGGCCTTCAGAGAGCCGCTACATTGGTTCTCATTCAAATGCAAACTGGGAAGATTGCGCTGGCTGGTTATCTTGGTACCTTCTGTGACGGTCCCGAGCAATATGAGTATATTGGTAGATTATCTGACAAAATTCTAACATGAGGAGAGAAAAGGAAAGAGGCAGGCCTGCCGGCGACGAGCTATCTAATGTGTGTGAAGGGTTTAAGCGAGGCTCAGTGACTGTCCATGCTCAGTGAATGTCTATGCTCCGTGACATTACCCCCTCCTCCTGATGAAGGGCTGCCCTCAGTCCTTCGAAACTGGATAATCATCATCCCAGTGGTCATCCAGGAACTCCTCATCTTCTGCTGCGCGGAGCCAGTCAAGCAATTGACAGGGTGGCCCTGGCGCCTCTGGGTTCGCTGCATGGAAGACCTGCAGCTTTACCGGGCTGTTCTTGAAGTCTCAGGCAGGGTACCAGTTCAGGTCATCATCATAACTGATCCACTTTGCCCAGTACTGCAGTTTTCAGTATCTCAGTCAGGAGGCAAGGATCTCCTCCACTTCCCATTCATCTTGGTTGTTGACAGTGATTGGCAGTGGTTTGTCTGCATGCTGGCCAGGAAGGGGTTCAGATGTGGAGGCCCTGTGGAGGTGCTCTGGATTGATAACTGGGTGGACCTTGATAGAGGCTGGCAGGTTGATGTGGAATGTGTTTCCTTCCTTTGCAAGGATCTGGAAAGGGCCTGCCCACTGATAGTCAAGCTTCTTGCTTGGATGGCCTGTGTTCCAGTTCTTTGTTGATATCATTATCATGTCATCTATGTTGAAATCTACTTCCTGCCTTGAGTGATTTGCATTCTGCTGTTGGCGTGCCTGGGCAGTGCAGATTCATTCTTGCACCCAGTCCCATGTCTCTTGTAATTATTGTAGTTGTTGCTGGGCATTCGCCTCTGTAACTGTTCTATTAAGGTTTGATATCCAGTCAAAAGATGTCCTGGGGGTGTAGCCACTGTCAATGAG
>NW_019170462.1:734871-736328 GCF_001890805.1 Aspergillus glaucus CBS 516.65 | reverse complement strand
AGCTACCTTTTCTGGATCCACCTCTACCCCTTCTGTGGTGATGATGAAGCCAAGATACTTGGTCCTGGTAACATGAAACTCACACTTATGGAGACTGGCCTGCAGACCAGCTGCATGTAGTTGAGTGAGGACTGCTTTTACATGCAGTTCATGTTCTGCTTCATTTGCACTATAGATGAGGAGGTCATCCACAAATGCTGTGACATACTCATCTAGCATGTCCATGAAGATATCATTTACCAACCACTGGAAAGTTGCCGGTCCATTGGTCAACCTGAAGGGCATTACCTTGTATTTGTATGAACCATATTGGGTCCAGAAAGTGGTGTGCTCCTCTGAGTCAGGGTGCATTTGAATGCAATGAAAGCCCTGTCTGATGTCCAGCTTGGTGAACACCTTTGCATGGGAGATCTGTTCTAAGACTTCATCAATCAGAGGTAGGGGGTATCAATCCTTGCGGGTAATTGAATTCAGTTTCCAGTAATCCACGCAAAACTGAAGGCCTCCACCCAGCTTTCTTGCCATCAAGATTGGTGATGCATACAGAGATTGGCTGGGCACAATGAAGCCCTTGTTCAAATTGTTGATGATATATTCCTGGGCAGCCTCCAGTTCCTCTGTGGACATCTTGTACAATGGGCTGTATCCAACTGTCTTGGAAGGATCTCCTTCAAGGTCCAGCTGGTGATCAACCTCCTGTGGTGGTGGTAGGTTGTCAGATGCTATCTTGCTGAAAACATCTGCAAACTCTTCATACTGGCCTGGAAGCTTCTGCTGGATACTTTCCAGTTCTTCATCTTGTTCTCACTGTCTTTTGTCATCCACAATCTTGTTGATTTCCGCCAGTGTTGTCATAAAAATCTCTGAGTTGCCCTTGTGGAGAAGTCACCAGCACCTCACTGGAATGAAACAAATTGAACATGTCCAAGTTAAAGCCACTGAAATGATAGCAGCGCTGTGCTCCATAGCAGGATCAACATGGGGAATCACTCTAACCCACCTCCACCAAATGTACACAACTGTCCTATGGCCGCAGATCACATTTGCCAGTTCCACATGGTTCATACGGGCTGGATGGGGCTTCAAGGCGGCAGAAAATGCGGCTAAGAAAGCCATGGAATCTATCCAGCACAAGGCCCTCTACAGGATAGCTGGTGCATTCAGAACAACCTCTTGAGCTGCTCTGGAGATATGCCTCAACATACCTCCTCCAATGATCGCATTGGAACGTGTGGCCAAAGAATCATACCTCTGAATTGCCACATCACCCCTTATGGTCACCCTCAGCAAGATATGACATTCTGGCCAATGACCAGCGCCAAGGAATGCAAGGGAGTGATGCATGTGATGGGCCACCAGCCCAGACCATGATCCCTTAACATCACCATTAGAACAATGGGAGTGACGAACCGCAATTTCTCAGGACAAGCTGGAGATTATACACCCACATGTGACCC